>NC_133622.1:233199576-233222076 GCF_048593235.1 Sminthopsis crassicaudata | reverse complement strand
CCTCTAGTATATGGTCCTCAAACTTTTTAAACAGGGGGCTAGTTCACTGTCCCTCAGACTGTGGGAGGCCGGACTAAAGTAAAAACAAAAGCTCACACTCTGTCTCCGCCCTCAGCCCATTTGCCAGAGCCCGGTGGGCCATAAACGTCCTCAGTGGCCACATCTGGCCCACAGGCCGTAGTTTGAGAACCCCTGGTCTAGTAAGTCCAGGTTATGAGGGATCCACCAGTGGCCTGAAGACCTTTCTCAATTTCTCCCGACAAAGAAAAGTTAACAATAAAGTCCTCTGACTTTCCCTGTAACCTCTTGCCAATGATATATTCTGATCACCGATTGCCTTGATGATAGGGGATCATAGAACTAGAGCTGGAAGAAATCTTAAAAACTATCTTCCTCATGATTTTACAAGTGAATTGATGACCTAGAGAAATTAAATGATTTACCCAGAGTGATACAGGGAAGAGCCAGGATTCCAATCCAGGACCTCTGACTCCAGAGCCAATTGCCATTACCCCATGCCTCCTATCTTTTTTTCCCCCTGGCCTTGATCTCTGAATTGTGTTGCTTCAGTCAAACTGAGACCTGTTGAAGACCTTGGCTTAAAAAGGCCGGGCTCTCCCACTGCATCCAGAGCCATTTCCCGTCCTCCTGATCTTGCCACTGGCCCCAGGTGGCTCTGGGGTGAGGTAGATGTCCTTGCACATCCCTGTCTACTTAAATCCAATTCACTTGCATGTCACAGTACCGCCTTTGATTACAGAGTCATCTTCAAGAATGAAGGATAAACAATAATAATCATTGAAAACAGTAATCTCAAGGCCAATAGGGACGCACTTTAATATCTTATGCTTTAGACCTAATCGATGCCCTTCAGAAACTCATTAGGAATAACAAGAACTCCTGATCCCAACACTGGGATGGACATCTGCTCTACTTTACCCACTGTCCAGTCCAAATACCTCATACTCTCCCATCTCTGTGCCTTTCTTTTTCATCAAAGGTATAGGATCATAGCTTTAGAGCTTAGATTTCAAAGCCATTTGAGAAATTTCAAAGCCATTTGAGAGCTGCTATCCCTTGACTTTCCAAAATGAAGCAGAATTAGGTTAAGTGTCCTGCCTAGGATAACATAGCTTGTGTCAGAGACAGGATTCAAATCCAGGATTCCTTAACTCCAATTCCCTCCATCCTTCATGTTTATATAGCACCTTAGAGTACAAGTGACTTTATCAAGTCAGTATATATTTATTACGTACCTACTATGTGCCAAATACTGTGCCAGACACTGAAAATACAAAGGAAGGCAAAAGACTCAAGGAACTCAATAGTCTAATTAACGGGGAGACAACATGCAACTACACACAAACAAACATATCCTGGATAGATAGGAAATACTCAGCTAAGACTAGAACTAAGGGAATTAAAAAAGACTTCCTATAGGAGGTAGGATTTTAATTGGGACATGGAAGAAGCCAGGAAGGAGGAGATGAAAAGAGAGAAGATTAAAAATAATAATAATAATTTTTAATAGAGAAGATTCTAGGCCAGGGGGACAACCAATGAAAAAGCTTGGAGGCAGAGCATGTAGGCTAGTGCTATTGGATCATGAAGTGCATAGGAGAGTATAAGGGTTAAGGAGACTGCAAAGATATGGCACGAGCCAAGTTAAGAAGGGCTTTGAATGCCAAAGACAGCATCTTATATTTGATCCTGTAAGTGATAGACAATGCCTGGAATATATTGAGTTTATTGGGTGATATGACCAGACCTAGGTGGTGGGGACAGGTCTGGCCTGGGTCAGGCAGAGGTGCAGCCACATAGCATGATTTGAGAGGTACCAGGAAGAATCCTCACCCAAAATAGCTTATTACAACATCTAAATTTCTATAATTAAAAATTGATGCCTTTGAATCTTCCCTATGAAAATTGTCCATCACTTCTTCACTCAAAAATTGGATAACTATTGTGGACTAGATAACATTCAAATAATAGTCTGGCATTCAAGGCTTTCTACTCAGTTTACTCCAACCGACCTTATCTTGTACCCAAATGGAGCTCTTCATTGCTCTCCCAAACATATCCTGCATTTAACTGACTCCATTCTTTTGTTAATGCACCCCAGTTTCCGCTGCCCCTGCCTGTTGCCATCCTAACTAATCTTCACGGCTCGCTTCAAGGAGGCACCTCTTTCCAGGTAGCCTTCCTTGTGCCCTCCTCCCCCCAACTTGACTTCTCAAAGAATAATAGGAAGGAAAGAGGGAAGGAAGAGAGGGAGGGAGGGAGGAAGGAAGGAAAGAACAGAGTGAGGGAGAAATAAAGAAAGAAGGGAGAAAAGAAGGGGGAAGGGGAAGAAGGAGGGAAGGAATGGAGGAAATAAGTATATACTTTATGCTAGGCACTGTACTAAGCACTTAACAAAATTTGCCCAGGTCATATAGCCAGTAAGTGTCTGAGGCTGCATTTAAATTCGGGTCTTCCTAACATCAGGGTCAGTGCCCTCTCCACTATGTCCCCAACTGCAGCTTGGGAAGCACCATGGAATACAGGATTTAGAGTCATTTGTCTTACTGTTTTCAAGCTGGATCACCTACTCTTTTTGGACAAAGAGATTTATTTGCTCAGGGTCACAGGCCAGACTCCCAAGCAGGACTCTTTCCACTGTACCCAGCTGTCCCACAAGCCCCAGCAGACACCATGCCAAGGGTGCCACAGAGGCTGAAGTCATTTCATACCCAGCAGGGTTTTCCATTCTTCTGTATTGTTTGTGTCTGGAAAACATGTCTCTGTTCTTTCTTCTCCTTAGGAAAAAAAAGCCAAGCCAGACTTCCCAAAAGGGACACCCCCACCCCCTCCTCTAAGCCCCTGGTCTTGTTTATTCCAAGGAATGGAATGGGCTGTGGGGTTGGGAAGGAGTTTTCCACCCTCCCCATTCTAACCACAACTGTTCACTCCTCCTGCCATCTTCCCCCCTGTGTCCCTGACCTGACTCAGCCTCTCCTCTGGGCTGATCTGGAGGTGATTGGAGGTCCCAGAGCTATGGGGTAGCACGGTATTACCCCCACCATCCCAGGCCTTGGACTCGGAGTGTCTCCATGCCCACAGCTGGAGCTCTGCTTAGCGCCTCGATGCTTGGTATGTCTACTTTGTCAATGAGGACCTTGCCATGACTGACAGTGATAAGGGTGCTCATGGAGAACCTGAGAAAGTCCTAGAGATGGGGGAGCCATCCTGAGTAAAGATGCCTCATTTAGGGAAGCATTAGGGGGGGCTTTTGGGAGCCTCAGGCCATAGTGTCCACAATCCACTCTCCTCCCAGCTGCCCTATTTCTAAGGACACTGCCAACCTCCTATTTGCCCAGCCTCCCTTCTCTAATTTCTACTCTACTCCCCACTCCCCTTTACTCAACATACCCCATCATCGACTGGACCTAGCAATCCATCTTCCACGAGAACTTTACCTCTACAATCTCCCAGTTCATATCAGAGCACAACCAGGGCTCCAGGAGAACTGCCAGTCCACCCAACATCCCCCAGCACTCCATAAGATTGGCCATTAAACAGCAAACTGGCCCTGGTTCTAAGCCCCTTTGTTCTGCCCGCATCTAGCCTTCTCTCCTCTCAAATCTGAACCACCCTGGCTCAGGCACCCCATCACCACCTCTGAACTGTTTGCTTTGGTCGTTTTGCTTCTAGTCTCTCTCCTTTCCAATCTATCTCCTGTACAACTGCCAGATCTGATCACAGTGCTCATCTGTTCAAAAAAGCTCAGGGCTCTCTCTATTACCCCTGGGGCAGCAGTCAAAGACTTTCAGGCCATGGGCATTAATTAAGGTCTTGCTGTGTGCCAGGCAATTTGGGAAGCAATGGAGGCAATGGCGGGGGGAGGGGGCGAGGAAGAGAAGCTGCTCAAACGGAGACAGGGTGACATAGTCCTGAGAGCCCACAGTAGGGAAGGGAATAAAACATGGTAGATCAGAGTCCACCTCCTTTAAGCAGACCCTGGAGGGATTCGCCAATGGAAGAAGGGGACTGATGTGTCAAAGGGATGAAACACAGTTACCTCCCCAGGTGATTATATTTTACTCTTTCATCAAACTCATGCTCAGGGCAAACTGCAAATACAAGATGGCAGGGAGAATAAAATGTAGATTTATGTCAAAGAGCATTTATTAAGTAACTAATATGTGTTTATTTGTCTATCTTATCTATCCATTTCTCTGTCTCTCAATCTCTCTCTCTCTCTCTCTCTCTCTCTCTCTCTCTCTCTCTTTCTGTTTATCCATCTGTCTATTCATCCATCCATCCATCTATCATCTCTCTCTCTTTCTCTCTGTCTATCTATCCATCCATTCATCTATCTATCCATCTATTTATCTATGTATCTATCTATCCTTTTTTCCTTCCATCCATCATCTATCTATCTCTATCTATCTATCTATCTATCTATCTATCTATCTATCTATCTATCTTCTATCTATCTATCCATCTATCTATCTATCTATCTATCTATCTATCTATCTATCTATCTATCTATCTTCTATCTATCTATCCATCTATCTATCTATCTATCTTCTATCTATCTATCTATCTATCTTCTATCTATCTATCTATCCATCTATCTATCTATCTATCTATCTATCTATCTATCTATCTATCTATCTTCTATCTATCTATCTATCTTCTATCTATCTATCTATCCATCTATCTATCTATCTATCTATCTATCTATCTATCTATCTTCTATCTATCTATCATTTAAGATATGTAAGGTGCTTTCTATGAATTTGATCCTCTATGAAATAGCTCCTATTGTTATGCTCATTTTACAAATAAAAAAACTGAGGCTGAATTAATGGACATCAGAATAATATCTACCAATTACATATACTATGTATCTGGTACTGTATTAACTATACTGTACTTCCGAATACAATTCTTCCTTTGCAACAACAACAACAACAAAATTCGGTTCTGCACACATATATTGTATCTAGGATATACTAGAAGATATTTAATATGTATGGGAATGCCTGCCATCTAGGAGAGGGGGTGGAGGGAAGGAGGGGAAAAATTCGGAACAGAAGGGAGTACAAGGGATAATGTTGTAAAAAATTACCTATGCATATGTACTGTCAAAAATGTTATATTTATAAAAATTAATAATTAAAAAATAGAATATAAAAAAACCTATACTGTACTTACAAACTATGTGACCTTGGATAAGTCACTTAATCCTGTTTACCTCAGTTTCCTCATATGTAAAAATGAACTGTAGAAGAAAATGGCAAACCATTACAGTTTATTGACTAAGAAAACCACAAGATGGGATCTTGGAGAGTTGGTCATGACTGAAATGACTGAACAATATAGCAAGCCAATTGGTAATATAGCAAAGTAGTAGAAAGCAAAGAAAGGACTTTTTAAATGAGAGGAGAGATTAACCATGTCAAATATTAACACAGAGAACAGATTCAAAAATATAATGGTTTAAAAACACCCATCACTAGAGAAGAACAATTAGCAAATGTATTCGTTAGTTCTTGCCTTAGCTGATACATTTTGCATCATATGACATTTAACATAAATGTCTTTCATGTGAACAAGTAAATAAAAGTAGATTTGAATTTTCCTTGTGTTTGGTTTCATAAGGAAGAGACCCAGGCTTAGCTGATGTTTTGTTATATGGCCCACAAGACAGAATTTCACTTAAATGATCATTCTTGTTAGAAATAGAAGTAAAATCCTAACTGATGAATTTGATGATTATTTTTTCTTATTAATAATAATTGACATTATGAACATTGAAAGGTAATATGATATAGTATAGGGCTTCTTAAAGCCTTTTAATCTGAGAAAATTTTCCACCACACTGTATGTAAATTTTTTTATAATAAATCATAATTTCAATACCCCACATTCAATTTTGTACTCCATAATTTAAGAAGCTCTGATATCGTAGACAGAGTCGGGAGGCATTTAGAAGATCTGAATTCAAGGCAACTCTGACTCATGTTGGCTATGTGACCCTGAATAAGACTCTAAACCACTTATTGGCCCAGGCAGCACTCTCAGAGAAGGTGCCAATCAGCCCTGCAGAGGGAACTTTCTCACCTGGGAGTCCCTGATACTAATGAAATAAATGCCAGCTGGATGGAAGGTGCCAATTAACATTGGCAGAGAGAACTTCCTCACCTGGGAGTGCCATACCAATGGAATAAATATCATTTGGATGGAAGGTGGCAATCAACATTGGCAGAGGGAACTTCTTTACCTGGGAGTTCCCATACCAATAAAATAAATGCCATTTGGATAGAAGATGACAATCAAGAGGGAGCTTCCTCATCTGGGAGTTCCATACCAATGGAATAAATGCCAGCTGGATGGAAGATACCAATCAGTATTGGCAGAGGAAAACCTCCTAGCTTGGGAGTTCCTGATAACCATAAAACAAATACCAGTTGGATGGCACAGGAGATAGAGAGCTAAAAGTCTAGTCTTGAGTTCAAATCTGTTCTTAGACTCTTCCTGGCTATGTGAACCTGAGCAATTCAAGTAACTTCCATTTGCCTCAGTTTCCCCATCTGTAAAATGGGAATGCTATAATTATAGCACCTAACTCACAGATCAAAGTACTTTGTAAACTTCCTAGTTTCTGGGTGGCAGTAACTGAGCCCTCCAGGATTCTACATCCCTGTGTAGATTCTCTCCTGTAGAATGTCTTGTCCCTTGCTCTTTCAAGCTGGGGGCCACACTAATGGCTGCCCCGACAGCCCAGCCCCTGTGCCGGGACCTTCATGCGTCCTTCCCAGTTTCAGTGTTCCATGTATCTTCTCCAGGGAGGAGAGGGAATGTCCGCGAGACAAGCCACCTCCCTGTCTTGCGGTCGGACTATTCTTGACTTCGCTTTTTTCTCCTCAGCAGGGGTGGCAGACACCACCTCCGCTTGCCAGGCCTGGCCCATTGTGTGGAGCCTTTGGAGCCTGGCATCGTGGGTGGCACCGAGGGCTTCTGCAGCCTCCACACCCACCTGGGGCTCCGGCTGCCATGGTGGGGAGGATGTTGAGCAGTTGACATTTCAGGGTGGAGGGGAGGGGGGCGCCTCTGGGGTGGTGTTCTTTCTTGGCCAACACTGGCAGAACAAAAGAGGCCTTCTCTCTTAGAGGGGGAGAAACTCGCTTCTAATTGTGAAACAAACAAATGATCCTCCTTCCTTCCCCTCGGGGATGAAGGGAGAGAAATGAAGCAGAATGGCCTGGTGTAGCCTCCTCCCAGTTCCCAGACATAGAGTCAGAGTGGGAGGAAAACAGGCCCCCACCTCACCCCCACACACCAACCACTGTGACCAAATCATGGCAGGTTTGTACGAGCGTGAGCAAGAAGGGAACGCAGAGATTATAGATTAGGAGCCGGCTGGGACCTCTGAGGTCATCAAGCTCAACCCTCGGACTTTACAAGGGAGGAAACAGGCCCAGAGAGAACCTGGAGGACACAGCCAGTAGCTGGCCAGGAAGCTCCCCGGGCCACCAGTCCAGTAGTACTCCAGTCTACCATCCATTCTCACTTCTTACTCCAGTCTACCATCCATTTTCACTCCTTACTCCAATCTACCATCCATTCTGGCTCCTTACTCCAGTCTACCACCCATTCTCACTCCTTACTCCAGTCTACCATCCATTCTGGCTCCTTACTCCAATCTACCACCCATTCTCGCTCCTTACTCCAGTCTACCATCCATTCTGGCTCCTTACTCCAATCTACCACCCATTCTGGCTCCTTACTCCAGTCTACCATCCATTCTGGCTCCTTACTCCAATCTACCACCCATTCTGGCTCCTTACTCCAGTCTACCATCCATTCTGGCTCCTTACTCCAGTCTACCATCCATTCTGGCTCCTTACTCCAGTCTACCATCCATTCTGGCTCCTTACTCCAGTCTACCATCCATTCTGGCTCCTTACTCCAGTCTACCATTCCATTCTGGCTCCTTACTCCAATCTACCACCCATTCTCGCTCCTTACTCCAGTCTACCATCCATTCTGGCTCCTTACTCCAATCTACCACCCATTCTGGCTCCTTACTCCAGTCTACCATCCATTCTGGCTCCTTACTCCAATCTACCACCCATTCTGGCTCCTTACTCCAGTCTACCATCCATTCTGGCTCCTTACTCCAATCTACCATCCATTCTGGCTCCTTACTCCAGTCTACCACCCATTCTGGCTCCTTACTCCAGTCTACCATCCATTCTGGCTCCTTACTCCAGTCTACCACCCATTCTGGCTCCTTACTCCAGTCTACCACCCATTCTGGCTCCTTACTCCAGTCTACCACCCATTCTGGCTCCTTACTCCAATCTACCACCCATTCTGGCTCCTTACTCCAGTCTACCATCCATTCTGGCTCCTTACTCCAGTCTACCATCCATTCTGGCTCCTTACTCCAGTCTACCATCCATTCTCGCTCCTTACTCCACTCTACCATCCATTCTGGCTCCTTACTCCAGTCTACCACCCATTCTGGCTCCTTACTCCACTCTACCATCCATTCTGGCTCCTTACTCCAGTCTACCATCCATTCTGGCTCCTTACTCCAGTCTACCACCCATTCTGGCTCCTTACTCCAATCTACCACCCATTCTGGCTCCTTACTCCAGTCTACCACCCATTCTGGCTCCTTACTCCAGTCTACCATCCATTCTGGCTCCTTACTCCAGTCTACCATCCATTCTGGCTCCTTACTCCAGTCTACCATCCATTCTGGCTCCTTACTCCAGTCTACCATCCATTCTCGCTCCTTACTCCACTCTACCATCCATTCTGGCTCCTTACTCCAGTCTACCACCCATTCTGGCTCCTTACTCCAGTCTACCATCCATTCTGGCTCCTTACTCCAGTCTACCATCCATTCTCGCTCCTTACTCCACTCTACCATCCATTCTGGCTCCTTACTCCAGTCTACCACCCATTCTGGCTCCTTACTCCACTCTACCACCCATTCTGGCTCCTTACTCCACTCTACCATCCATTCTGGCTCCTTACTCCACTCTACCATCCATTCTTATTCCTTACTCCAATCTACCCTCCATTCTTACTCCTTTCTACCATTCACTCAAATGCCAAAGTGATTTTCCTAAAGCATTGCACAATTGCGATCATTTTACCTCCCTACTAAAAACACTTAACAGTTCCTTATCACCTCTAGAATCAAATACAAAATTTTCTATTAAAAGACCATTACTATCATTTCTCATCTTTCCATCTTTTCCCATTTTCTTATACTTGACTTCCCTCCACAAACTATCATCCAGTCATCTCTCTCATCTTCTCCCTATTTATTTCACAGTATTATATCTTCCAGTTCCCGCTTCCATAATGGCCATTTCTCCTGCCTGGCATGCTCTCCCTCCTCTTCTCTGCTTTCCTTTAGTACTCAGTTCAAATTCTATCTCCTTCACTAAGTCTTACCAGTTCTTCCCTCCTTCTCCAATCCAGCACCTTCCCTCTGAGAGATCCTCTCATTTCCCATCTGTATCTTGTTTGTTCGTAGGTATTCATATTGTCTTCCCCATTTGAAATAAGTTCTGTGTTTACCTGTCTTTCTTTATCCCTATCATTATTGTGGTATCCTTGCTCTTGATAAATTACTGTTAACTGTACCTTATTAACTGCCTTTTAATAGAGACACAATTAATGCCTTTCTCTCGGGCTGTTGTGAGAACCAGTGAGATAGTGTATGTGATGTGAGAGACAGACAGGGTGGAGAGGTGGGGGAGACATACATAGAGAGAAAGAAAGACAGAGACAGACTTCACAAATTATAAATCACTAAAAATAGTGTTGTTATTCTCAAAAGTTATGGCAATGGAGGAGTAAAAGTTGCCAGGTACTTCCAGATCCAGAGCCCAATAACATGATGTGCCAGTCATCTGAGGATTGAGCTAAGCTGGGTTGAGAGAGGTCCAGAACACCAGCTTCCAAGAGATGGGTAGTTTTGACCACAACAATTTATGAGTCATTCATTGATCCATTGACTCATTCAATGAGCTTATAGTAAGCAGCCACTATGTGCTTAATTCTGGGATACAAAGCCCAAAGTGAAATTGTCCTTGCTCTCAGGCTGCCTGCATTCTGTGGAAAGGAAGCGACACATATATAGGGAAGTAAATACAAAGCTAGAGAAAAAGAAAGACATGTCCAAACAAAATTCATTAGCTCATCCCCATCACAAAGCTACTGTTTTTATCATCTAGGCCAAGGCCTGGCACATAGTAGGGACTTAAGAAATTTATTGATTGATAGGTTTGAAACCTGAGACATTCTCTAGCTCCCTCATACCTGATCAGTTACCACATTTTCCCTCTCCCTCTCTCTTCTCTCTCCTATCTCTTTGTCTCTGTCTCTTTCTTTTCTTTATTCTAGCTCTCCCTTTCCTCTCTCTTTTTTTCTTTGTCTCTCTCTGCCTTTCTTTCTCTGTGTGTGTCTGTCTTTGTCTCTGCCTCTCCCTTTCTCTGTCTTTATGCATTGTCTTTGTCGCTCTCTTTCTTTCTCTCTGTCTCTGTTTCTCCCTACCCTGTCTCTGTTCCCTCTGTCTCTGTCTTTTTCTGTGTGTCTGTCCCTCTTCTTTCTCCTTCTATCTTTCACATTAGTCCTCTTCTCCACATTCACACGATTCCCACTTGCCATTCTAGTTGCATCCCTCATCACCTCTTATGTGGATTATCATGATTATCTCCAAATAGTCTTCCTGCCTCTACTTTCTCCAAATTCAATCCATTTTCCCATTCATTTATTCAATAAACAGTCCAATCCTTCACATAGCAACTAGCTTGATATTGCTGACAAGGTCACTCTCCTCCTCAGTAAGCTCCAATGGCTTTTTGTTATTTTGAGGAGAAAAAAAAAACTGCTTTAGGATGGAAAAGTCTTTCCAGTCTGACCCTGAGCAATCCTTTAAGTCTCATCAGACATCATTCCCTGTCCTATATTCCTCTGTTTTGTTTCTCATGTATAGCGTTCCATCTCCTGCACAGACTTCCCTCATAGTCTCTCGCTTCATCTCTCCCTCTTAAAAGCCTGTGCTTTCTATCGAAGGTAGGCTCAAACACTACTTCCTACAGCGAATATTTTCACACCCATATTCTGAGATTGCCTTCCATCTACTATGTTCCTATTTTGTCTATATAGATTGTCCCCCCTGGCAGACTGTAAGCCCGTTGAGGTCAGAAAATGTTTTCATTTTGTCTTTGCATTCTCAGCAGCTAACATGGGCCCTGATATTTTTGTTGTTCACTATTTGGCCACTATTCTCACTACACATCTCAGTACTTTGATTCTGCAGCCATTGATGGAGCTTTCTTCTTTTTAAAGATGACAAGTTACTTCCCTGAATCTCTCTGTGAGAGAGATTCTCTGTGAGAAAAGATCTGATAGACTGGCTTGGGTTCCATCTAAAAGGAGAAAAACTTTCTGTAAGGTGATATCTCACAATATCAGTTCTAAAGTTACTGATAGAAAACCTGTTTCTCTGGGTTTTGCTACATCTGTAAATGCTTGTTCTGGTTAGCACCGCATCATGGTGCTATATTTAAGAATATAGAATGTTATGAATTAGATGGCAAAAAAGCCTTTGAATAGAGACCATAAAACATCAAAGCTGGGAAGGACCATAGCAGGCAGCATGTCAGCCCTTAGAATATAGAATATCAGAGCCGGAAGGGACCTTGGAACATGGAATATCAGAACTGAAGGGGAACTTAGAACAGAAAATGTCAACACTGGGAGCAATCTTAGAACATGGAATGCCAGAGCTAGAAGGAAACTTATGGAATATCAGAACTGAAGGGGAACTTAGAACAGAAAATGTCAACACTGGGAGCAATCTTAGAACATGGAATGCCAGAGCTAGAAGGAAACTTAGAACTTAAAATATTAGAGCTGAAAGAGCCCTTGGAAATGGAAACTTCAAGACTTTATTGTGATTGCTTCATTCTACAGAGGAACAGATTGATGACATCTACAAAATCAAATAACATGAAGCATAAGTTTAAGTATGAGTATTTCTGCTAAAGTTCTTTAAAAGCCCCCCCCTTGTAAGTGCATCCTAGAAATTGTGACTTTTAAAATTTACTATTGAGGATTTTCCCTTTCTTCTCCATCCCTCCCCCCAATTTTGCAATAGTTATATATTCCTTTTGCTTTAAAGCAATTCAGGTGACTCATTCCCAATCCACACCTTGAATTCCTTCCAGGACATGCTGTTGATTGATTGGTCGACAGTACTTTGGGGATAAGATCAACAAAGTAATAGGGTCCACGTCTGGCATGAGCTGAATGAGAACCACAAATTATGATGGAGGCTCACAATTTCTGGACTGCCTCTGGAAATAAGTAATTGCCGCCAGGAAGACAGCATACTTATCCCATCTAAACAAATATATAAAATTCAGTGCCCTAGGACAAAGTGCCAATGGCCTTGCCCTAGTTAGAGAGGAGCAGTGAACACCATGGCTTTTATTATCAGGCAGGTGTTACCAGAAACACTGACTGCCCAGCATGAAGCCAAGAAGAAAAATTATTTGGACTTGGCTAATAATGGCAGGGCTGTTGAGGAGGGGAGGATAAGGAGACAGAACCAGAGGGAGAAAAGATGTTTTTAATGTGCATTATATTATGCAGCCAAACCAAGGGGCCTCTGCCTGGGTTTCCAGGCACGTTCCTGCCTGAAGACAACTTGATGACTTAAAGGGAGCCGCGGTCAGATTGTATACCTGTCAGCTGCAGCTCAACACTCCATGGGCCCCAGAGCCTTTAATGAATCCTGACACCTGGGGAATTCCAGTGCAGATGGAGCAACCATGGGGGTGTGGTGTTGGCTGCCCTGGCCAGCCCCAGCCACCCCACAGGACAGCCTTTCCCAGAGAAGGCCTTCACGGTTCCCCAGGCCGCTGGATTTCAGTAAGAAAAAAGCCTGGCTCTCGTGTGATCTCACCCATCATTCTTATGGAGAATGATCCCCCACAGCATGGATCCTGTATCTGCTGTTGCAGGGGACCTTCGGTACTCTTGAGACAATGAACAAATATAAATAAGGTCCCTTTCAGACATACCCACAGCTCCTCATTTTGGGTAATTCCATTCAGCAGATCCCATGGAAATTTCTCTAAAGATTTTAGGTTCAAATCCCACTTCAGACACGAACTACATCTGGGACTTTGGAACTAAGCTCCCTAAGTCATCATTTCCTCATCTGTAAAAATGAGAAGGCGGAATTAAATGGCTTCTGGGGTTCCTTTCTGCTTCTAGAACTAGGATCCTATAGCGAGACCCTGGAATATAGACTATCACATCTGGAAAAATAGAATGTTAATGTGTAAAGGATTCTGGAACATAAAATGTCAGAGCTGCAAGAGTCATTAGAATAAAAAATGTTAACAGTGGAAGAGGCCTTAGAATAGAGAATGTTAACAGTGGAAGGGACCTAGAACAGAGAATGTTAGTGGAAGAACCCTTAGAACAGAGAATGTTAGCAGCAGAAGGGGCCTTAGAACAGAGAAGTTAGATTTTTAATACATAACATGTTAACAATTTCACAGAAACTTGGGAACTGGAAGGAACCACCGTCATCAGCTAGAATAGTATTATTTAGTGATGGAATCCATGAAATTAATTTTAATTTTTTCTATAACTACATTTCATTATAATTAATTTCTTTTTATGACTATGTCTTTCATTTTATAAATTTCAAAACCTAATTCTGAGGTGCCCCTTGCCTTCACCAGCTCACAAAGGGATCCATGACACAAACAGTTAAGAGCCCCTTTTCTGAACCACCTTATACACAAAAAGACCTTGAAGGTCGAAAGGTATCTTAGGATAGAGAGCAGAGGATAATAGGGCTGGATGTTTTCAAGTTTCCTAGGCCTTTAATTGACTAATCAATGGATAAGCATTTATTAAGCTCCTATGGCGTGCCAGGTATTGGGAATCCAATACAAAAGTAAGCTTCTATCCTATCAAAGGAGACAATATTCACACACATACACATATGCATATATATATGTATATATACATATATATATATACACATACACACACACACTAAATATGTACTATACAATAAATCCATTTTGCTGGAGTGTATTAGCTGTGAGGGGCAGAAGGGAGGGAATCAAGAAATTTGTTATGTAATCAGAGTTTTAAAGGATATGAGTGATTCTGAGTGTTAGAGTGCACTAGGGGACAATCACCGCAAATGGAGAAGATGAGAGATGAAGTATCCCATGTGAAGAGGAGTTATTCCACTTGACCTTAAAGTACCAAGACCCACACAGTCCCTTCCATCCATCTCCCTTTTTATATCAGGAAAATATGGGTCACAGCTGGAACATCTCAGCCATGGGGAAGAGAGCTTGCTGGTCCATTTCGTGATTCTGGCGAGAAGCTGGTCTTCTGCAGGGCCAGTGGAGAGGAGAAACTGGCCCTGGAGCCAGAATCTTTGGACACTGTTACTAACTACTTACTATATGACCATGTGGAAGACACATTCTCTCTTCTCAGTGTCGTCACCTGTAAATGAGCATAATAGCACCTATTTCCCAGGACTCTTGTGAGGATAAAAAGAGTCAATATATGTAAAGTGTTTTGCAAATCTTAAAGCATTATATAAAATGTTAACTATTATAAGTAAAATCAGATCCAAATAATGTTCTCTCATGGGCCTTGCTTGCTTTATTTGCAAAATGAGAAAGTTCAGCTAGATAATATCTGAGGTCCTTGCAGTGTCTAGTCCCCCTCCAGCTATCGTGGGGCCACCACCCCTCAGCTCAGGCCTTCTGATGACCCTGGTCATCCCAGAGCTCCTCCTTCCCCTTGCAAGCCTCCGGCTTCCTCTGCCATCTGGAGTTGCCAAAATTGAACCAGATCCTCAGCCTTCCCCAACCTCAGCACTGCTGAGAGACCCCGGGGGGGAGGGAAGGGAAAAACTGATCAGAGATTTAGTCTAAACAGAGACACTCTACTCTGGGCTGTTGCAGGGTCCCACAGCTGGCAGGGGTCATAGATGAGTCAGATGGGGCCCAGTTCCATTCTCTGTTACTACCCTTAAGCCAAAATATACCCTTGCTAGTAGAAACCAAGCATGATTGAATCACGGGATTTAGAAAAGGGAGGGGCTTTAGAAACCATCTAGTTCCATTCCTTTATTTCACAAATTGGGAAACTGAGTTTCAGAAAAAAGAGTAAAATTTTGCTTATGTTTATATAGGTAATAAGTGTCAGAGACCAGGGAAAAATCACATGACTCTAGTTCCAGGGCAGAATTATGGAAGTCATTAAAGCAGCTGAGGTACAAACTTAAATTTTTTTTTTTTTAAAGACTGGTTTGGGGATTTGAGCTGCAAAAGGTATGAATGAAAAGGACAGTGGGCTCTATGAGACGTGACTATCTCTTATTGCAGATTATAAAAGGCAGAATGGAGATGAAGAGCAGGCCTGGTGAAAGCTGTCAAGGAAGGAGAAACTCCAAGGAGATCCAGAGGAAAACATTGCATAGAGACATAAATCCTGGAGCACCTTGAGGGAGGCGCACCTAAGAAAATAAGTCAGGGGGACTTTACAAGGCTTTAGAAGGCAGAAGTCCTTCCAGGGAATGGAGAAGGTATAGATGGTCTAGGGACTTAATTATAACTTTTTCTGTGGCCATTAATTTGTAACGGAAACATCATTTGAGCCTTGTGAACCTCAGTGCTTGTAAGAAGAGCGGTGACTATGCTTGGAAAGCCCCATATTTGAAGTGTCCTGATTATCCAGGTGGTCACAGAAGTAAAAGTACATCTCAAAGTACATCGAAGTCTTTTCTGTCAAGAGGAGGCCTCTTACTCAGGGATTACATCTAAAGACATTATTTGGGACTGATTAAACTAAAATGAATGTATTCCTTTTTTAACAACTTTTCTTTTCCATTGAATCTGATTAAAAATGAATGGCTAGGTCACCCTTCCATCAGAAAAGAAGCTACAAAAATACAAGCTTGAGAGGGAGAAGGGATTTAATAACATTAAATATATCTTACATTTATATAGCAACAGATAGAAAGTGCTTTGTGTGCATTATGTCTTTCAGTCTTTACAATGACCCCATGCAATAAGGAGTGGAAGTGGGACTATCCTCATTTTCTAGAGGGGAAAACTAAATCAGAAAATGTCATGGCACTTGCTTGGTTTTGCTCCATTTCCCAAGGGTGTGCTTGAAGAGGTAGTATAACGTACCGTCATCCATCTTGGAATATAGAACCTCAGTACAGAGTACCATTAGCTCTGGGACTTCCTAATGATACTGTCCTAGATAAATCCCTTCATTTCATCTTCAAAATAAGAAGGTTGGACCAAGGGCCCTACGGGTTCTCATGTTTTTTTTCTCAAATTCCTTCCAGCTTTTATGTTCCAAGGTCCCTACAGGTTCTAATATTGGGTTCCAAGAAATCTTCCAGTTCTAGCATTCTATGTTTTAAGATAGTCTTAGTTTTGATATTTTACATTCTAAAGTCTATCGTAGCCCGAGTTGTCTATATTCCAGGGTCTATCTCAGCCCTGACAGTCTATGTTCCAGGGTCTATCTCAGCTCTAATAGTCAACCTTCTAAGAAACCTTTCAGCTCTGGAATTCTATGATTTAAGGACCTTCCCAACTCTGACAGTCTATATTGTGAGGTTCTTCCCAGCTCTGATACTATAGATTCACTGTTTTAACTTATTTGTCATTATAACTTTTAACATTATAAACATTATAAACTTTTCTTCTATATACTTTATACATTATAACTTTTCTTCTATGTACTTTCCGCTCTGTTAGTCTATGTTCTAAGGGCCTTCCCAGCTCCGACATTGTAGGTTCATTGTAAATTATTCATCATTATAACGTTTTTGTTCTAAGGGTTCTTTTAGCTCGTATGCATTACATTCTTTAGCTAAGCATCCTTCCTTCTGCATCTAAGCCCCATAAGATTGTAGAGCACTAGTTCCCACAGCTAGTAAACTACAAAGGCAGAAGTCAGACTTCAGTCTTGGGGGCCCTAAGTGGTCCTTCCCTTTCAACTCATTGCTTTTATTAAAATACTCCTCAGGGATATAGATGAAAACCAGGGCCTCAATCCCTTAAAGGGACTGGGCCACATCTCACCTCCTTCTCTCTCCCAGACACAAGCAGACGAGGGCTGTCTCCACCAACAAGACGTTCTTTGGACTCTGGGTATAGCATTACGTTGTCAGTTCTATAAGTATAGCTGGGTCTGGTCAAGATAAAAGCCATTTCCAAATAATATTGTCAGTTTGCTTATCATAGTGGAATAAATAGAGGCAGCAGACACGCATATAAGTCATTATTATGATTGTTGTTGCAAACAACTCATCATGATCCTACTTGGGATTTTCTTGCCAGAAATACTGGAGTGGTTTCCCATTTTCCCAGCTCATTTTACAGATGAGGAAATTGAGGCAGAGTTTGGCCCAGAGTCTGAGGCCAGACACAGGATTAGGAGATAAAGGACATGGGTACAAATCTCAGCTTCACAGTCACATCCTCTCTGTATCTCTTTCCCCATGTATTAAAAAAGAGAATTTTATTTATAAACCTAGGGTCCTCTGATTCTTTGAAAACTGTGTATGAGACCAAATCTGTAGACCCTAAATCCACAGGAGAAATCAGCCCTCCTGTGTTCCGTAACGAGCAGTGGTACCAGTCTGATCCATCTGTGACCCTTTCTGCACATCCATGTCACTGGTCATTGCATAAAGAATTGTGGTCAACAGCAATGGAAAGTACCCTCGGGACCTACAAGATAGACTGTTAGAACTGGCATATGATGCCCCTGTTCTAAAAATTGGCTTCCTATCACCTAATAAGAAGGCTTAACTCCCCTAGTCTTGCTCTTCTGGTTCAACTTTTCAAATTCCTCCCCCCCTCAATCAAACAGATCACATCCCAGTCAAGCTAGATGAAGCCTCTGTCTTGTCGTACAATTTGGGCTTTCCCGCTTCTGCTGACAGTGTCTCCAAAGCCTAGAATGTTTTCCCTCCCTCCTGACGTCTCAGGTTCATATTTATCCTTTACCACCCTCTTCAAATGCCATAATAATGTGTTCTGCCTTCTCTGGTACACCTGCAAGTAATTTGGGTACTATGGTTATCAAAATGCCTTTCCAGTCTTATAGAGTATAAGCCTTGGGAAAGCAAGGAGGAGGATTAATGTACATTTAGCATCTGCCCCAACACACAATGTTCTGAACATTCAAGAGTCTATTAATAAATATTGCACTGAAGTGAATTGAATTGAATTGAATTGAATTGAATTGAATTGAATTGGATTGGATTGAATTGAATTGGAGGTGGAAGGGACCTTAGATCTTCAAATGTCAGAGCCAGAAAGTTTATAACACAGAAGGTTATAGTGACCACTTAGAACAATAGAACCTAGACTATTAGAGTTGAGGGGGACAAGATAGAGAAATGTTAGAGCTGGGAAGGGACCTTAGAACATAGATGGTTATAATGAGAAGGAATTTGGAACAAAATAGAACACAGAATATCAGAGCTGGAAGGGAACTTAGAAAGTTATAGTGAAAAGAAATTTAGAACAATAGAATACAAAATGTCAGAGATGAAAACTATCTCAAAGATCAGAGAGTCCAGAAGATATGGGGGTGTCTTGCTCCTGAGGAAGCTAAAGCTGAGGTTGGAGTTGGTGGATCATTTGAAGTTAGGAGTTTTAAGCTGCAATGTTATCTTCATTAAGTCAGGATCCAATATGCCCTAGGAGCCTAAGAAGGAGTGAACTAGCCCAGGTAAGAAGAGAGGAAGTAAAAGCTTTTTCCTTGATCAGTGGTGGAGGCAAACATATCAGTAGCTACTGATTTCCTGTGTGAATAGGGAGACCTTATCTGAAAAGAAAAGAAAAGAAAAGTAAAGTAAAGTAAAGAAAAGAAAAGAAAAGAAAAGAAGAGAAGAGAAGAGAGAGGAGAGAGAGAGAGGAGAGAGAGAGAGAAGAGAAGAGAAAAGAAAAGAAAGGAAGGAAGGAGGGAAGGAAGGAAGGAAAGGAAGGAGGGAGGTAATAGTAATGAGTCCATAGGTGGAGAATAAATCAATGAAAAAAGGCAAAGAAAATCAGTAAATGATGAAGAGAAGATATGGAAAGGAGAAAGACATGAGGAAAGAGGGCAATTTTAGGAAGACAAGGTCCAACCCAACAAGGAGAAGACAGTACCCCCAGCTGGGAAGTTAAGAACAAATAGTTTACCTCTTGACTAGAAATATGACAACCAGCATTCTCCACCTACCTTTCTGTAAGCCAGAAGACCTCGTCCTACAGGCTAAGGCCAAATTTCACAGAAATTGGCCCTCAAGAGCAGCATTTTTCAAACTTTTTCAGTCTTGGAAAGTCAAGCTTGAGCTTGCCAGGACATAGAAGTGGCTATCAAAGTCCTCCTCTCTCTATTCCTTATCCTGTTTCTCTCCATCTCTCCCCACTCTGCCAATCACATCTAACCTACACAGTATGGCCAGGAAGCACTGAGTCTGATTTCCTCACCTATCGAATGAAGGTTTGGCCTTTTACATTATTGTCATTCAATCATTTCGATCGTGTCCAACTTTCTTGACCCCACTTGGAATTTACTTGGCAAAGACTGGAGCTATTTGCCATTTCCTTCTCCAACTCATTTTACAGATGAGGAAACTGAGGCAAACAGAGTTAAGTGATTTGTCCAGGGTCACACAGTAAGTTTTTCCGACAGGATTTGGCCTAGATGATCTTTAAGGTTCCTTTCAACACTAAAATATTTATATTCTATTCCTGTGCTAACATTCTATATTCCATGCTCTAAAGTCCATTTCATCTCTGACTTTATGTTTTACGTTCTATCGTCCATTTGAGTTCTAACACTCTTTGTTCTAGGGTTCCTTTCAGCTCTGACATTCTGTGTTCTAAGATCTCTTCCAGCTCTATGTTTTGCAAATACATACAGAAGAGCATCCCTCCCCCTACTGTCTCATGGACACTACTCACCTCTACATTCTGAAGTCCAAAGATGGCCAAAGGGAATCTCCAGATGCTGCTTGCCTGGGGATCCATGTCCTTCAAGCCCCTGGCTAACTTCCACCTCTTTACCTCCTGTCTCCTTTAGGGGAGCAGGAGAGGGAAGGGTGAGGAGGAAGGAGGGGAGTGAAGGAGGCTCCTGAGTCCTTTCCCCTTCCCCTCCCCCATGCACTATTTCAGTTTTCCCTTTTTTTTTTTTAAGAAAAAATTCTATTTTGGCTCCAAAGCACATACAGATGTGGGCCTGTCGGCCACAATCACTGGGCTCAGGTGGGGAATAGGGACTGGCAGCCCTTGGCTTGTACTCGTTTGCCTTTGCTGCAATTTCCCCATAATTACACTTCCTAACTTTTTAGCATCTGTGAAAGATCATCTTCTGACATAGCAGAATCGGGCTTGGGCCATTCAGGAGGTGCGCGCCTTTCACTGGGAATCATTCCCAACAGGCAGAGGAAGACAGGCAGGGGAAGCCGTCATTCTTTTCTTTTCCAGAGGTAGCTGAGGATAAGGGAATGAACACCAGATTCAGGGCTTGGAGATCTAGTTCAATCCCCCCATTCCTGATATTGGCCTGGCCCTGTGACTTTGGATCAATTATGTCATCTCCTCAAGACTCAGTTTACTTATCTGTAAAATGGGGATAGAAATACTTGCATTAACAATAATCATAAAACTGATATCACCTAATTGCTTTATGACTGTTGATGGTTGCAGCACAGTGGCTAGAGGGGCTAAATTTGGATTCAGAAAGAACCCAGTTCAAATATTGCCTTCTACTTTTTATCTTTTTGGGCACATTACTTCACTTTTCTCAGCCTCAGTTTGCTTATCTGTAAAGAGGGATAATAAGAACACCTTTCTCCCGGATTGTTGTGGTGATTATCTGAGGTACTGTATATAAAACACATTGCAGGCTTTAAGGCACTATAGTGCTCATGAGAGATTTATCCTAAAGTCACATAATTTAGCATTAGGACCTTGGAGAATTTATTTCTTTCCTTTTTTTAGCACACATTTCTTTATGAGTCATGTTGGGAGAAAAGAATCAGAACAAAAGAAAAAACCATGGGAGAGAAGAAAAAACATAAAAAAGAAGGGAACATAGCATATGTTTATTTACATTCAATCTCCATAGTTTTTTTCTGGATGCAGATGGCATTTTCTGTCCAAAGTCTATTGGGATTGCTTCGGATCACTGAACCACTGAGAAGAACTGAGTCTTTCACAGTTGATCATCGTACATTCTTACAGTTACTGTATGCAATGTATTCCTGGGTCTGCTTGTTTCATTCAGCATCAATTCATATAAATCTTTCCAAGCCTTTCTAAAATCAGCGTATTCATCATTTTTATAGAACAATAACATTCTATTACCTTATATCATAATTTATTCAGCCATTCCCCAATTTGTGGGATCTACCCATTTCCTTGGAGAATTTATAAAACGCTAGATGACGTCATCATCATCATCATCATCATCATCATCCCTCACAGGGATATTGAAAGGTGAGATAAGGAGTTTTGGAAACAAGCTCAATACAAGCATCATCTGGCAATTCCAGGTTGTCTAAGGGGCAAGTCCAGATTCAGTAATAATATTTATTCACCTGATTGAACCCACAGTTATTAACTGTGAACCCTCCTTCATTCCCATCACCCCCCCAATCATCCTGTTATAGGCTTATCCTCTCCCTCTCTTGCCTTACATCACATCATCACATCCTTTTGCAAGCAAGTCCATCAATCTTTGTCACTTCTGCCATTTATTAGTTGCATGAACTTGACCTTGAATAAGCCTCCATTTCTTCATTATATGTCTTTACCCATTTATTGCACTTAATAGATTTATTTTTACAATTACATGTAAAGATAATTTTCAATATTTTTGGTAAGATTTTGAGTTTGAAATTTTTCTCCTTCCCACCCCCATTCCCCAAGACATCCAATATGCATTATACATTTACAGTCATTTCCATATTAGTCATATTGTAACAAAAGAATCAGAACAAAAGGGAGAAAATGAGAAAGAAAAAAAAATAAAAAATGCTCTGCTTCAATATGCATTCAGACTTCATAGTTCTTTCTCATTGTGAAAGGAGGAAATTAGACCAAGTTATCTCCAAGGCCCCTCCTCCCTCTAAATCTGAGTCTATCTATGCTCCTTTACCTCTTGGACTCATGAAAGATTTATTCCAAGGTCATAGAATTTAGCATTAGGACCTTGGAGAGCAAGGGTCCCAGAGGTTCTTAACTCATTAAGTTTCAAGGAGTTCATGAACTTGGATGGGAAAAAATACCACATCTTTATTTTTACTAACCTCTAGCAAAAATTTCATATTTCCTCTAATTATTAGTGTGGACCACAAATATAATTCTGACAAGTGGCCCAGAGTACCTAAGGGGACCCCCACAAAAA
>NC_133622.1:233192076-233194576 GCF_048593235.1 Sminthopsis crassicaudata | reverse complement strand
TCTGTAGTAGAATTGGAAACTACTACCACCTCACCTTCAAATACACACTTTAAGATTTGCCAAGCACTTTGCAAATATTATCTCATTAAATCTTCACAACGACCCCATGAGGTAGGTACTGTGAATCCCATTTGACAAATGAGGAAACTGAGGCTGAGACAGGTTCAGTGACTTCCCCCAAGATTACACAGCTAGTAAGTTCCTAAGGGAGGATTAGAATTCAGGTCTTCCTGGCTCAAGTCCAACATGAGCGCACTTCTCTGGGATTTAACCCAGATCTCTGAATTCTTTGTTCAACACACATAGAATCACAGAATGTTGGAGCTGGAATTTTGTAAGCAGCAAGATCCTCCCTAACCACAGCTCCCTGGGGGCGGATTCCCCATTCTTCAGCCCCAACCTTATTTAAGCAGGGAAGGTAACAGCTTCAAATCCATTTCCCAGCATATTTGTCTTGCTGCCTTGAGGCAGCTAAACAGGGCCCTTAAATCTCAACTTGCTCCCCATTGCCCCTAGCCCTCGACAGTAGATTTGCCTGGGGTGGATGAGGAGCTGAAACGGGAGGGAGGACACCACCTGGAAACAATCTTTCCTCAAACTAGCTACTTAAAAGTGAAAGCCATGCTTTTGATAATCACCAAATGGCCTTTTCCCCCACTCTCTCTCCCCCTCTTTTTTATGAGGGGAGGAAGGGTGAAGGGTAGGGGAAGGTAAAGATGATGGAGGAGGAGCAAGGCAGATTGTCCCAAAGACAATCCAGCAGAGGCCCACTGAGGACACAGTCACCCCTCTAGGGCCACTCTCCATCTTTTCCTGCCTCTGGTCATGGCTTCCTAATTGGTCTCCATCTGCTTCCCTCCTGTCCAGCCTATCTCCCCCAGGCAGCTTCAAAATCTAACACATCCCTGCTCAGTAAACTCCACTGTCTCCCTCATACAGTTAAGCTCGCATATTAACACCTTTATTTGGCCCTTCCTTAGCTTTTCCCAGTTCTTCTTACACAGTTTCCATCCTGCGCTTCAAACTCTGGTCCATATAGGCTCACGTGCCCTTCTTTATAACGGGTGAGTTCATCTCCCACCTCCAAACTTTTGTTTCTGGCTGGGATATCCTCCATTCCTGGAATATCTTTCCTGCTCACTTATGCCCCTTAGAATCCCTGGATTCTTTCAAGGTCAACTCAAGCCCTAATTTCTATAGGAGGCCCTAACTGGTCCCCCTAAAAGGAGGGGGAGAGGGAACAAATTGATATACCTTTACTTGTACCTTGTACCTGCATAAAAATCCCCTCTACAACAAGGACTTAAGCTGGCAGGGACTTTGGAGAAAATCCTGTCATTTTACCAAACAGAAAGCCAAGGTGTAGCAAGATTGTGACTTTACCTCAATGGACCTTAGTGGTAAAAGTAGGATTTGAATCCAGATTCTGACTCCACAGCCTTCCACCTTCCTGTGATGTCTCCTACCTTCCTAGTAGTGGTTAGAAAGCTCATTTTGAAGACCTTCACTGATAAGGATCTCC
Source organism: Sminthopsis crassicaudata (assembly GCF_048593235.1). Taxonomy (NCBI): domain Eukaryota; kingdom Metazoa; phylum Chordata; class Mammalia; order Dasyuromorphia; family Dasyuridae; genus Sminthopsis; species Sminthopsis crassicaudata. The sequence goes on along the minus strand of NC_133622.1, from coordinate 233,193,054 downwards.
TGAGAGCCTTATTTTTACTTTGGGGTAGCCTTAATTGTTGAGAAATTTTCCCAGTTATCTAGCCAAAATCATTATCTGTTCCTAGATCTGTCCTTTGGGGGCAAGGGGAGCAAAACTATTTGTTCTGATCACTTTTTAGGTCCTGGAAGCACTTGTAGTACCTGGGTTGTAGCCTAACTTGTGTCTCAATCCTAGTAAGAGAAACAGGATGTGGGGCTTAGGGATGTGGGCTGGTATTTGAATACAGGTCTTTTGACTCCATATTTGCTCTTCTGTTTGCTATTGGCAGGTCAAAGGGACACACGATCCCCATGTGATGACTCTGAGAGAGGACCCTTCTAGTCTCTGGATTAGGGTGTTTTTATTGATTAACATTTATAACCACAGGTGGGGAGGTGGGGCAGTGGGGAAATCATGCCTTCTTTTTGCTGTCCACATGCTTTATTGTAGCCCTCTAGCAGTCTGGGTGGAGCTCAGGACTCCATTCTCCAGGTCAAGAACCAAAAAGGGCAATAACGGCCCCAGATCAGGGAGGAAGGGAATGAGAGGCTAGTGAGAGCTAGGTGTACATGAATAGTGGTGATGATGGTTGCGGTCTCTTCATTGTCTACTTCCTCCTTTGTCTTATTTATTTTCCTTACTTCTTCCTCTTTTCTTCTTCTCTTTTCTTGTTCTCTCTTCTTCCGTCTTCCTCTTTTCTCTTCTTTTTTCCTTCTTCCTCCTTTTTCTTCTTCCTTCTTCCTCTTCCTCTTCTCTCTTCTTCCCATCCTTCTTCTTTTCTTCTTCTCTTTTTCTTTTTCTTCCTTCCTTCTTTTTGCTCGTCTTTCTTCTTCTTTTTCTCCTCTCCTCTCTTTTTTCTTCTTCCTTCCTTTCTTCTTCTTTCCTTCTTTCTCCTTTCTCTTCTTTCTCCTCTTCTTTCTTCTCCCCTTTCTCTCTTCTTCTCTTTTTCTTCTTCCTCTTTCTCCTATCTCTTTCTCT
>NC_133622.1:233094576-233187076 GCF_048593235.1 Sminthopsis crassicaudata | reverse complement strand
TTTGACCCTCCTGTGTATGGGGGCAGGGAGGGATTGTGGAGGTCCAGGGAGGGAGGAGAGCAGGGAGAAGGAGGAGAAAGGCAGCCCAGGGTTAGAGTGCCATCCCCCTGGGGGGAAACAGATGAGGGTCCCGCTCGAGCTTCTCAGTCCCTGCCCCTCCACCGAGGGTCTCTTTGTTGGGTATCCAGCCGCAGGAGACAAAGCCCTCCCTCTCCGGGCTGGGGGCACGACCCTGGCTCACTTTAGCTCATAAGCATCTTTGCAATCCCTGCCTTTATCAGATTAACTTTAATTAGAGAAATAAAAATCACATGGCCCAGGGAGGAAGTGCTCAGCTTTCAGGAGTTCCTTTCAACAAAGGCAAGGCGAGCGCAGTGGGGGATGTGAAAAGAGAGGGACGTTGTTGGGCAGTGGGGGGGCAAAGGGACGAGGCTCAGATGGGAAAGGAGCCATTCCAGTGGGTGCCATTAAATCCCATTTCTACGGGCTTCAAGATGAAGAAAGCACAGAAAGGTGGGAGACTCCCATTTTACAGATGAGGAAACCAAAGTGTCCCTGCTTTTTCTTACTAATTTTTTAGTATCTTTGATTTAGAACTGGGAGAGCCATGGACCCCATTCTTCTGGACCTGGAAGGGAACTCGGAAGGCATCTTGTCCATCCCTTTGCTTGACAGTTGAGAAAACGCAGGTCCAGTGGAGTTAAGTGAGTCATCCAAGATCACATAAACACAGAGATAGGATTCAGATCCAGGTCCTCTGACTCCAGAACCATCAGGGTTCTTGCCCACAGATACAAATGACTTGTCTAAAGAGATGGGAGTGAAGGTGGCAGGAGCAGGCAGGATTCAAATTCAGCTTCTCTGATCCCAAGGCCACGGCACTCTCCAATACGGCAGAGCTGGGGCCAACATTTGGGTTTTCTAACAAGACTAGAAATGCCCTTTTGGTCAATAAATATAAGTGGATTAGACAATGGCTTTGTACCAGGCACTGGGAAGATAAAGAAGGAAAACCAAGGCCAGTTCTCAAGGAGCTAACATTCTAATGGGAGAGTCAGCATGTAAATAATGAGGTATGTCCAATATATCCACAGTGAGAAAATGGAGAGTCAGAGAGACAGACACAGAGAGAGATAGAGAGACAGACAGAGACAAAGAGAGACAGACACAGCGAGAAAGACAGAGAGACAGACAAAGAGAGACAGAGATAGAGAGAGAGACAGAGAGACAGACACAGACAGAGAGACAGAGAAGGAGAGAGACAGACAGAGAGAGAGAGACAGAGATAGATAGATAGAGAGAGAGAGACAGAGAGAGACAGAGAGACAGAGAAGGAGAGAGAGAGACAGACAGAGAGAGAGAGAGAGACAGAGATAGAGAGAGAGACAGAGAAAGAGAACCAAAGTTGTGGAAGTAATAAGTATCAGAGACAAGATCTGTCACTCTTTCCTCATGCCTTGAATTGACCCACATGGCTTCTGAGGTGAATTGTAACTAAAATTCTGTGATCTCCTTTGTGACCCCAAAGCTCTGGGGTAATACAGAACAGGATGGATTGTGGGAGTCTCTCTCACAAGCTCTTTGTTTTTTGTTTTTTTTAATTTTATTTATAAATTTTTTTGACATTATAAATGCATGAGTAATTTTTTAAACATTATCCCTTGTATTCATTTTTCCAAATTATCCCCTCCCTCCCTCTACTCCCTCCCCTTGATGACAGGCAATCCCATATATTTTACATGTCTCACAAGCTCTTTGTGACTCTTGCATTCACCCAGACTTTTCCTTGGAAACTCCCAAATTGGGCTCATGTCTAAGTATCCACAAAAAAAGAGACAGAATTTTAAGTCAGTGACTGAGTAAAATGAATCCAGGACAGGCTTTGACAGAGAATGGCCATGAGTCCGCGAGCCTCTCCAGTTGGTCCAGCGTCCCCCAGGGACCTCGCTAATCCTTCAGACGTGTAGTGCTCACCTGGCCGGGCCTCCCACAAAGAGAATGGACTTTGAGCTGATAAAGCATTGAGTCCCTTTCCTAGAGTAAATCCTCATTTCTCTAAAAATCTCTATCATCCTTCTGACTCCAGACTTAGAATCACATCATTTATATGTTAGTGATTCAGACTCAGCCTTGCCCTAGAAGTGTCTCCCCTTCATCATGTGGATGTTGGGTCCTCAGCTTGCTCCTCCATCACTCTCCTGGCTCTGGCTCTCATCCATTCATCAGCTGGCCGACCACATCTGCCTCCTTCTAGGAGGCTCAGAGTTACTCAGATTCCCTCCCTCCCCTCTGGAGAACCAAGCCCAAATCTCCAAATCCCCGCTCCTGCCCGTCCTTTCCACTGCTTACTCCCATCATAATCTGTCTTTGATCTTATTTAGGCCAAATCCAAGGTGCTCCCTTATTACAGATGCATCTCTAGCCTTGACTCAATCATCTTCCAGTGAGATGTCAATGGAGACATTCACACAGACGCCTTTACTGCCAGACAAAGCCCTCGTCAGTGGATGGCAATGTAGGCCGAGGAGGACCAGGTATCTACCCCCTAAAAGTATAACTCCCTCATTTTTTTACAGTTGAGGAAACTGAGGCTGAGAAAGATACATTATTTGCTAAACCAAAGCTTTATAGCTAAAGAAGAAAAGAGTCTAGAACCCGGTTTTCCTCATTCCCTGTCCATCATGAATGCTTTTTTGCCAACTGCCTATGATAGTGATGTCTTAGCTGGGGATCTTCTAAATCAGAAAGGATCCGGCCTCCTGGGATTCTGTTGAACTTATTTGGCTTTGGGCTATCAACCAAACAGGCAAAAATAAAATTACCCAATGACGATGAATGAACATTTTGAGTTATGATGGCTCCGATCTATTATATTTAACACAAATGCTTTAAAATCATTCCCTGACTGTCTGATTGGTTCTGCCTGAAGCAGAGCCCATGTAACGTGGACTGTGAGGACTGGGAAAGGCTTTTAGAAGTCATTTCATTTGACCGCTGATTTTAGAGGGACCCAAGAAAGGAAGTAATGCAGGTTAGTGAGAAAAACAAAATCAAAACTTAGAGCGGCACCCTAGGCAAATACTCTGTGGAGAAACCTTCCTACTTTAAGGTCTAAGGTTCTGTGTGCTTGGTCAGAGTGATGTCTCCAACAGAACACAGGCCCGGTAATTCTGATCCCAACTTCACCACCATGAGCAAGTCATTTCCCCTCACTCGGCCTCAGTTTCCCCATGTGTAAAAATGAAGGCATTAGATAAGATCATTTCTAACATTGCTTCCAGGGGCTTACAATATGCGTTTGATGCCTGACATTATCCTCTCCTTTTCCCTGTTTGTCCATTTCTGGACACTAGGCTCAAGGTCCCTGAGAGCCTGGATCTCCTACAAGAAAAACTGGGCATGGAGTACAAGGCCAAAGGGAGCCCCTCCCCAGCACCCTGGCAAGACCAGGGTCTTGACTTTTCCTCAATAGATCTTTCCACCCCAAGCCCACCCTGCTGAAGCTGGGAGCGTCAATGAGACTCCATTAGGGCAGAACGACCCCATAAAACCGGTTATGGGGTGTTGCTGAATTTACAAGCCTGTTCTTGTAAAGTCGCCAGATTTGGGGCAGCTATGGCCCCCGTGGAAGAATCACTTCTCTCCACCAGCTCTTGCCACACACATGCCAATAGTTTCCATGGAAGCTAAAGGAAGGCCATTTCCTTACCTGGGAACAACCAGTTCCCTAAAGCTTATTCAATACCCCTCCCATCCCCTTCAGTCTTCTTTCTCCTGTCTCGGAGCCCTTCTTCCACCACCTATTACAGAAACAGAGACAGAGAACAGACAGAGATACATTCAGAGACAGAGAGACAGACAGACACACAGAGACAAGACAGAGACACACATAGAGACAAGACAGAGAGACAAAAAGAGGCAGAGAAAGAGAGAGACGAGACAAAGACAGACACACAGAGACAAGACAGAGAGAGAGACAGAGAGACAGAGAGAAAGAGAAAAAAGGGAGGGAGATAATTGGAGGAAACTCTGGGACTTTGGAAAGGGAAGGCTCTCAGAACCATTGGAGCTTAATACTTAGGGCTGACTTGGGTGCAAATCCCAATTTGGCCACTACATCAAGTGGTTTTGGCTAGCTGATCATTTTCTCTCTGGATCTCAGTTTTTCCATTTCTATAATGATTTGATTGTATTAGATGACGTTCAAGATTACATCCATCTCTAATATTCTGAAGTCCACTCTAACACTTCTAATACTACAAGATCCCTTTTAGTTCTAACATCCTATGTTCTAAGGTCTTTCCCAGCTCTAACATTCCATGTTCTAAGGTCCTTCCCAGCTCTAACATCCTATGTTCTAAGGTCTTTCCCAGCTCTAACATTCCATGTTCTAAGGTCCTTCCCAGCTCTAACATTCCATGTTCTAAAGTCATTCCCAGCTCTAACATTCCATGTTCTAAAGTCATTCCCAGCTCTAACATTCCATGTTCTAAGGTCCTTCCCAGCTCTAACATCCTATGTTCTAAGGTCTTTCCCAGCTCTAACATTCCATGTTCTAAGGTCCTTCCCAGCTCTAACATTCCATGTTCTAAAGTCATTCCCAGCTCTAACATTCCATGTTCTAAGGTCTTTCCCAGCTCTAACATTCCATGTTCTAAGGTCCTTCCCAGCTCTAACATCCTATGTTCTAAGGTCTTTCCCAGCTCTAACATTCCATGTTCTAAGGTCCTTCTCAGCTCTGACATCCTATGTTCTAAGGTCTTTCCCAGCTCTAACATTCCATGTTCTAAGGTCCTTCCCAGCTCTGACATCCTATGTTCTAAAGTCATTCCCAGCTCTAACATTCCATGTTCTAAGGTCCTTCCCAGCTCTGACATCCTATGTTCTAAAGTCATTCCCAGCTCTAACATTCCATGTTCTAAAGTCATTCCCAGCTCTAACATTCCATGTTCTAAGGTCCCTCCCACCTCTAACATTCCATGTTCTAAGGTCCCTCCCAGCTCTAACATTCCATGTTCTAAGGTCCTTCCCAGCTCTGACATCTGATGACATTTAACATTCTAGGTTATTCCAGCTCTGACAATCTATGTTTTATGTTCTAAGGTCTCTTTGAGCCCTAGGGTTCAATGATACTCTCATTCTCGCTGAAGTGTTAGGGACCTACAGTTTTTCTTTTTTTTTTTTTTTTTTTTATTTTTATTTAAATTTTTTTATTAATTATAGTTATTATTTACCAGATATATGCATGGGTAATTGTACAGCATTGATAATTACCAAACCTTTTGTTCCAATTCTTCCCCTTCTTCCCCCCCACCAGATGGCAGGTTGACCAATACATGTTAAATATGTTAAAGTATAAATTAAATACAATATATGTATACATGACCAAACAGTTGTTTTGCTGTACAAAAAGAATAGGACTTTGAGATAATGTACAATTAGCCTACAAAGGAAATGAAAAATGCAGGTGGACAAAAATAGGGAGATTGGAAATTTCATGTAGTGGTTCATAGTCATCTCCCAGAGTTCTTTCACTGGGTGTAACTAGTTCAGTTCATTACTGATCTATTGGAGCTGGTTTGGTTCATCTCATTGTTGAAAAGGGCCACGTCCAATTGATCATCATACAGTATTGTTGTTGAAGTATATAATGATCTCCTGGTCCTGCTCATTTCACTCAGCATCAGTTCATGTAAGTCTCTCCAGGCCTTTCTGAAATTTAAACCTTACTCTTATCAGAATTGGCTCAAAGAGGGAATAACATACTCATTCATTTAAATATAGAAATCTCTTGCCATATAGGGAAACAGGAGGAGAGAGGAAAATAAGATATTTGCCCTACAGTAGAGTGGGGAGGGGTGATAAAAGAGAGGGTGGATTGGAGTAGAAGAACAGACTTTTGAGAATGGCCAGGGTAAAGAGAGAAAAGAAGACTAAATGGGTGAAAATAGGAGGAAGAGAAATACACAGTAAATCATAGCTGTGAATGTGAATGGGATGAACTTAACCATAAAACAGAAGCAGATAATAGAGTGAATTAAAAACCAGAATCTGACAATATGTTGCTGGTAAAAAACACACTTAAAACAGAGGATGCACACAGAGTAAAAATAAAGGGATGGAGCAAAATCCATTATCTTTTGGCTGATGTTAAAAAAAAAAAAGGAAATCTAATTAAAACATAAACTACAGCATTTTGCTAATAGACAATGAAGTAATATCAATATTAAACATCTATATAGCAGTTTAGCATCCAAATTAATTTTTGAATGAATAAATAAAAAGGCATTTATTAAATATTTGTAAGCAGTTCCTGCCCTTAAGGAATTCACATTCTAATGGGGGAATTTACACAATAGATATATTAACACATCTTCAAATTAGATGGAAAGATCCAATGTCCTTAGGCCATAGAGGCAAAAAGAGGTGGTAAATAATTTTCTTTAATGTCATAGACACTAATATTTATTTCTGATGTTAAATTAATAGAGTAAAAAAGTTGAAATTTCTTTTCAATAGCTATGGTAACAGAGAAAGTAGAAGCTATGTCCCCCAAAGAGGCAGATGGTAAGTCACATTTCCCCAAAGATAGCTCCCTAAAAAATGGTCACAGTCACAGACAGGTAGCAGGAATAGTAATATAGAGGACTTTGTTATTCCTAGGGCTAATGGTAGCAATTGGTCAGATTCATTAATTGTTGGTATGATGGACATATTCTCTGTTAAGGTTGCTTCCCCGGGACCTACAGTTTTTCAAAGCTTTTACCTTTAAAAAGAGACCCACAAGCAAGATGCAAACCTTTCCTTACCCAAAAGAAAGCTCCTAAGGTAGCCTTTCAGGGATGTGTCAGGCAGCTGGAGGTGACTTTGGGGGCACAAATTCTGGAGGGATGCCCTTCAGACATCTTGCCCATTTGCTACGTGCTGAGCACTATATGAATCCCTGGGAATGTAAGTACAAAAATGAACCCACCTCAGTGAGTTTATGTTCTTCTGCGAGTGGGAACAATCCATAGGCCACGTATACAAATTATACAGAATAAAGACAAAAGTCATCTTCCTCAGAGTTGGGGAGATGCTTCCTGGAGGACCTAGACTTTTAACAAAGTTAAAGAGGGATGCAGGTGGAGTAGAATCATGGTCCAGGCCTGGACAAGAGCACAAAGGTCTGGGGGCAGGTGGAGTGAGCCTCGTAGGGCCACTTTGGCTGGAACTCAGGAAGATGAGGAGGAACAATGTCATTGCCATCTGGCTGGAGTCAAATTGCCGAAGACTTGAAATGGAAGATAAAATCATTTGGTTTTTCTCTTAGAGGCAATAAGGAGTGCCTTTTTTTAAAATTTTAATTTAATGTTGTTGTTACTGAGATAATTGGGTTTAAGTGACTTGCCCACAGTCACAAAGCTAGGAAGTGTTAAGTGTCAGATCTGATTTGGACTCAGGTCCTCCTGACGTCAGGGCTGGGGCTCTAACCACTGCACAGACCAGCTGCCCCTAAAAGCTTCTTGAAGAAGGGAGTGACACAGTAAGATCTGAAGTTTAGGAACATAAATCTGGAGCTGGCCTGGAGAGTTGAGAAGCGGGACGTCATGCACTTTGTTTGAAGAGACTGCCTTTATAGCTCCTACGGGCCAACAACTACAGACCCCTGTCCTGCCCTTTCTTCTGGGTTGGTTGTTGGGGCATCGGGGGAAGGAGGGGAGATTCCCTGGCAAGCCGGGTCTGTGCTGCTGCCCTGCCATGTGCTGCGGGTGGGGCTCACAGGACATCTTCCTATGGGACCTTCAGGGCTCATGTCCCCTGTTGTCAACCTCCAGACCAGAATGATCCGTTCCCAAATGATCTAACCCAGAGCTGTGGGAAGCCTAGTTGGAAAACCTGGAAAATATGAGGCTGCAATTGTATATTTCACCAGGGCACTTATTCCTTCAATAAACCAGGCCATCCCAGCTGGAGAATTAAGGGAAAAGGGCAGGAGGAGGGGGAGAGTTCTTCCCAGGCGTTTCAAGAGCACTTCTAGGGAAGGAGCCCAAAGTAGCATTTGGAGTTTCTTGGCCAGGACCCAAAGAGGCTCCCTGGTTGCCTAACTGGGATGAGGGTGGGGAGGGAGGGAGGGGTGTCAGCATCCTGTCCCCTCCTCCTCCATGTTGCTTCTTCAGGATTGGAGCTTTTGGGGAATGATCACCTCCATAATCACTAAGATACCTTATGGTCCATATCCTAAGGGCTTCTCTCAGGATCACCGTATCCAGAGTGGAAACAGCCTTGTAATGCAGTCTTCTGGTTTTACAGGTAAGGAAGCAGAGATTCTCTCCAAAGCTTCTTCATGAATCACAATAGCTCATTTAAATGGAGATTTACAATTTATTGTTATTTAAATAAAACATTTCCCCAAAAGAAAGTTTAGTCTTGTCCAACTCCTCCGGACCCCATTTGGGGTTTATTGGGCAAGGATAGCAGGATGGTTTGCTATTTCCTCTCCAACTCATTTTACAGATGAGGAAACTGAGGCAAACAGGGTGAAATGAATGCCTAGGATCTCACAGCTAGTACGTGTCCTTTAATTCCAGACTGTGTTCTAAGATCTCTTCCAACTCTAATATCATATATTCTGTTTCCTTCCAACTCTGATATTCTATCTTTTTCCTTCTAGGTCTCTTGTATTTTGACAATTCATGTTTCAAAGTTCAATACATACAGTCTATGCTCTAAGTTCCCTCATAATTCTGATATTCTATGTTCTAAGGTTCCTTCTAGCTCTAATTAGTTTATATTCTTTCTTCAAAAATCACTCCAATTCCAACAAATCATACTTTAAAATACCATTCAGTTCTAACACTCTATGTCCTATTGTAGAATCAAATAAGGTTATGTCTTCTAAGAAAAAAAATTGTAAATATTAGAAAAGAGATTACACAACATACCACAAGGATCATACACTGTGACTAGGTGGAATTTGTACTAGGAATGCAGGACTGGTTCAATATTAGGAAATTATCAGTGTAATTCACTATAATAATAGCAAAGCCAACAGAAATCATATCATTATCTCAATAGATACGAAAATACTTTGACAAATACAGTATCCATCCTATTAAAAAGACTAAAGAGCATAGGGATATATGGAGCTTACCTTAAAATGAAAAGTAATATTTATCTAAAACCACCAACAACCATTATCTGCAATGGGGATAAGCTAGAAACCTTCCCAATAAAATCAGGGGGGAAGCAAAGATGCCCATTATCATCTTTATTATTTAATATTTTACAAAAAGTTAGTGTAGTAACAAAAGAAGAGAAAGAAATTGAAGGGATTAGAATAGGCAATGAGAAAATAAAACTATGAATCTTTGCAGACAATATGATATTAGGTTTAGAAAATCCTAGAGAATCATTTTTTTAAAAAAACCACTTGAAATAATTAACATGAATCATCAGCGTTTTTATACATTACCAACAAAGTCTAGAAGCAAGAGTTAGAAAGAGAACTCAATTTAAAATAACTATAGGTAATATAAAATAAATAAAAATCTACCTACAAGACAAACCCAAGAACTATATGAATACAACTATAAAACATTTTTCACACATAAAAAGTTATATATAAAATGATAGAAAAAATATTAGTTGCTCATGGGTAGGTCAGGTCAATATTTTTTAAATGACTTGTATGTCAAAATTAATCTATTTATTCAATGACATACTAATCAAATTATCAGAAATTATTTTATGTAGCTAGAAAAAATATCAAAATTAATCTAGAAAAATAAAAGCTCAAGTTTATGCAAAAAATTCATGAAAATATGTGAAAGAAAATAGTCTAGCTGTATCAGATCTCAGCTGGGTTATAAAGTAGCAAATATCAAAACAATCTGCTACTGTCTAAGAAATAGAATGATGGATTAGTGGAGAGTTAGGTACAAATTACTTTACAGTAAATGACCATAGTGATCTAGTATGATAATCCCAAAGATCCAAGCTTTTAGAACCAAAACTCATTATTTGACAAAAATGACAGTATGTCAGAAACTAAGTATAGACCAATATCTCACATTGTATATCAAGATAAGATTAAAATGAATATAGGATTCACATGTAAAATAGCATAAGCAAATTAAGAAAGTAGTTGATCTGTCAGATTTATAAATAAGGAAAGAATTTAAAACCAAAGAAGATAATGGAGAATAATACAAAATGTAAAATGAATAATTTTGATTATATAAATTAAAAAATTTTGCACAAACAAAATCAATGCAATCAAAATTATAAGGAGAGCAGAAAATTGGAGAGAAATTCTGCAACAAATATCTTTGATAAGGCTTCATTTTTTACATATATAAAGAACTAACTCAAATTTTCAAAAATACAAGTGATTTCTCAGTGGTCCTAAATTATTGATAAATAATCAAAGCATATGAACAGGCAGTTTTCAGACAAAGAAATCAAAGCTATTTGTAATCATATAAAAATGCTCTCAATCACTATTGATCAGGGAAACATAGATTAAACAATTCTAAGGTACGACATCACACCTATCTGATTAATATGACAAAAAAAAAAAAAAGAAAATGATGGATGTGGGAGATATGGGAAAACTGGGACACTAATGTATTGTTGGTGAAATTATAAATTGATCTAACCATTCTGAAGGACATTATTGGAATTATACCCAAAGGGCTTTAAAACTGTGATCCAAAAATACCACTTCTAGGTCTATATCCGAGAAACATCCAAAAAGAAGAGAAAAAGGACCTATTTGTACAAAAATATTTATAGTAACTCTTTCTGTTATGGCCAAGAATTGGAAATCAAAGGGAGGCCCCACCAATTGGCAAATGGCTGAATAAATTGTGATGGAATATTATTTTAATATGAGAATGACAAGCAGGATGGTTTGACTTACAGAAGCAGGAGAACATTGAACATAGTAACAGCAATATTATATGATGAAGAACTGAGAATGATAGCTATTGCTGCAAAACAAAGGTCCAAGACAATCCCAAAGGACTAATAATGAAGCATACTATCTGCCTCCAGACAAAGGACTGATATTGAATGAATATAGACTGAAGCTTTTTTTTTTCACTTTCTTTCTCTTTTTTCTTTTATTTGAGTCTTGTACAAAATGGCTAATTTGGAAATATTTTATATAATTGCACATGTATAACCTGTATCTGATTGCTTACTGTCTCAGGGAGGCAGGGGCAGCCAGAAGGAAGGATAGAATTTGGAAATAAAAATGTTTTTAAATATTTAAAAAAATAAACAATTCAGGATTTTTGAGAAATCGCACAAATTCAGCTCCAGCTTATACTAGGCCAAAGAGTCAAACCCAGGGCCCCTTTTGATCTCAATCCCAACAGCTGAGATGGCTTATTAATTAGTTAAAAATCATTATGAAGCCTGTAACTCATTGTGTCTTGGGGGAAGTTTCCTGTCACCCGCAGCTCCTCCCACCATTGTCACACTCTGGGAGGCTTTACTGTCACCTTCTCTAACTCAGTCTCAGAAGAGTGTGGGTTGGGGACTTCAATTGTCAGAGACAGAGTTTCTTCCATTCTCTGCCTTTGAATCTGAAATCTGCCCCTAGATGATAAATTCTGGGGTTTTATTTCTTTGTTCCTCATTTCAGGCCCCCCAAGGGTGGGGGGCCACCAAAGTGCCCATAAATGAGAAGCTACTTGTGCTGTTGGGATTGAGTAACAGCTGCAAATAACGTCAGCATACCCAGGCTCTTAAGGGAGGGGAGGCCGTGGCTTTGACCCCATCCGGACCATCCGGTCCCCAAGTTCCCCACCTATGTCCTTCCATCCAGAAGCTGGAGGCTCCTGAGTTTGGGCTGGCTGACATTGGCTGGACTCTGCGTAGAAGGCGGGCCCCCAAATGGCCAAGACCCTGACTGGAAAGAGAAAAATGCAAACGGCTGTTGGAGTCCATACAACACCAATTAATCGAACTTTTTTTCAAGAATTAAATTCAGTTCAAACATATAAGTGTTTCACACACCAGAATGACAAAGTGACAGAAATTTCTCCTTTTGGGGAGTTTATAAGCTACTCTGGGGAGCAGAGAAGGGGAGTGAACTGGAAGGATCTGGAGGATGCTGAGAGCTCAACCCTTCCCTTTTACCCATGAAGACACTGGAGCTCAATGAGTTCATACAGCTTACAAATGTCAGAACCCAGATTTTCCTGCTTCATGTTTGCTGCTCTATCCATTAAAAAAGACAATGACATTGTGGAAAGAGCCTTAAAATGAATTAAGAAGAGCCTGAATCAAATCCCCATTCAAGTCCCCATCATTCATCAGACTTTGAGGTAACTCAGTGCCTAGAGTCCTGAGCCTGGAGTCAGGGTGGCCCAAGTTCAAATGCAGCTTCAGACATTGACTAGTTCTGTGATCCTGGACAAATCTTGAACATTGCCTGCCTCGGTTTCCCCAATTGTAAAATGGGGATCAAAATAGCACCTAGTCCACAAGGTTTTTGTAGACCCAGGAGGGATGAGTGGATGAGAGACCTTGTACAGAGGGAAAGGAGTGCCCTAGACTCTGACTAGGGATAGACCTGGATATGAATCTCAATTCTGATACTAATTGTAAATAACCTAAGTCTCAGTTTATTCATCTATAGATTGGGGCTGCTTATAGTTCATATCATCTACTTCATAGGGGTTTCATGAGGAAAATGCTTAATAAACTTCAAAGTACTATTTTGGGTATGGGAAGGGGATGGGTACAGTAAAAAAGATTTCGACTTCTGATGTCAAATACCACCTTTGATCCTTGCTATCTCATCATTTTGACTAAGTCATTTAATTTCCTTGGACCTCAGATTCTTCCTGTGTAAAATAAGAGGGTGGGACCAGATGAACTCAATAATAAAGAAATCTTGGGGGGTTTTTTGTTTTTGTTTTTGTTTTTGTTTTTTAAATGGACAGTCTTGCTAGGAAATGAGTTTCCCATTCCTGGAGATTCTCATAGAGAAGATGAATCAATGCTTGTCAATGACACTGTACCAGCCCCCATTTGGATTGGTCTAGATACCTTCCAGGTCTTTTCCATACCAAGATCCTAGGAGTCTGTTGATGGGTCAGTCCCTGGGCAGGGACCCACACTTCCCTCAGCAGCTTTCACTAAGCATCGGGGACAGCTATGAATTTAAAAAATGTAAAACTGCATTTCCTTTGGGGCTTCCATTGAAAGTTGAGATGGGAGGTAGCACTCCAAAGAAAATCCTTCGTGTTTACTTAGCCAGGGTCCGGCCGAGGAATCGTTCCTCTAGAATTAAGGGCAGTCAGCTGGTCTGCACTCACTCATCTAAGATCTCTAAGGTACAAAAGCTTCAGATTTCAGCAGCATCCATAGAAATAAACATAATGGCCACAAAAAGATTGGTCCCACAACTAGTAGCAGCCTGATAAAATTCATGGTTTTCCTATTTTTTTCTTATGAGAAACAAGACCAAAAGAAAGCAAATTCAGATTCTGGTCCCATGCCCTGTATGACTTTGGACAAACCTAAGTTACCTCATCTACAAAAAGGGAAGATTGATGACATAGTAGATCCAGAGCCGGAGTCAGAAAGCATCCTAACTTAGACATCTATTAACTGGGAAAGTCATTTAACCTCAGTTTCCTCATCTGTAAAAAGGAAATGAGAGTAGCACCTACTTTTCAGGGTATCAGGATCAACTCAGATAAAATATAATGTACTCTAATATATAAATATCACTCAATATGATTATTTTTATTTATTAGTATTAGACTTCTAAGGTTCCTTTCAGCTCTCCTTATTTTCCCAAAGATGGTGGGTATCTCAGATGGTGGAAAAGTGTAAATTCTTGATTCAAGCTCTGAACCACCTCCTTATGCTTATTTGCCATTCCCTTCCTTAAGAACCTTCAATATCTCCCCATTGCCTAGAAGATAAAATCCAAATCCCTTCTTGACACAGCTAGCATTTAGCCCTTCATCTCATGGGTCCCAACATGTCTGCCCTTTTCCCCACAATAGCCCTGAAAGAGTTCTGGCTTTGGGCTTAGTGAACCTGGGTCCAAATCCCAGTTCTGTAACCTACATTCTGTGGATTCAGCACAAGTCACTTTTCCTCTCCAAACCTCAACGTCCTCATCCGGAAAATGAGGGGGGTGGAAAAGATGCCCTCCTCTCAATTCCACAAGTGTTTATGAAACACTTTCTCTACACAATGGCACCATGATGGGTTATAAAGAGATAAAGGCAAGAGGAAAACTCTTCTGTTCTCATTAACACCTGCTTAATGGTTACAACAGCCAAACTGATGGGGAAATATATCAATCGGAGGGCAGAAAGAGATCTAACCACTGGGAAGAAGGAGAGGAGGAGAACATCAAGAACATCCTGTAGAAGGCAGAACTTGAGGTGAATTGTAAAAGAAGCTAAAGATTCTAAGAGAGAGGTGAAAAAAAGAGAGTATTCCAAGCATGGAGTGCTGAGTTCAGGGAGCAGCGGAGAGGTCGAGGTGGGTTAAGATTCTAGGATCCCATGTTCCAACTGTTTAGTTGGTCTCTTCTTTTTATATCTTTGCCCATGTTTCCTCTCTGTTTATCTTTCCCACTTTTCAAGGTTGAGTTCCTGTTATTTCTCTCTCTTAAGCCAAGTCATTCCCACCAGCCCAAGTCAATCACTCATCCTTCCCAGAAATCTAGCATATACTGCCTTATGCTGATGACAACTTCTCATCTACAAATATCTCTCCAAGTCAGTCTCCCATGGTATAGGAGAAGCTGATCCCATGGCTTACTTAACCAGCTTGGTCCTTACCCTTCCTTCCAAAATTCTCTGAGTCTGTCCCTGTGTAAATAAAGGTTACTTGCTCACTTTCTGGCAGGACTCTTCCTCCCACCTCCCCATCAGTAGAACAGCCAGTAACTTTGCACAAGGTCATATACACCATAAGTAAAATAGAAATAAGTGAGTGATGCATAAACTACTTCGAATCACTGATTGACTGAATGTTAGAATCAAGAAGGAAAATTTAAACCTAGAACACAGAAAGTTAGATCTAGAAGAGACTTCAAAACCTGGAACATAGAAAGCTGGAAACTTAGAACCTAAACATTTGGGAGGATGCTTTGGGACCTAGAATATAAGAGGTTGGAAGAATTCCTTGGAACCTAGAACATAATTTTGGGGGGCTAGAAGAGATCTTAGAACATAGAATGTTAGAACTGAAAGGGAATTAATGCAGAGACTGTTAGTGCTCAGAGGGACCTTAGAATATGAACTGTTAGAACTTGGAGGGGCTTTTGAATTTAGAATGTTAGACTGGAAGAGATCTCAAATCATAGAACACAGAAGGTTAGAGCTGGAAGGGATCTTAGAAAATAATCTACCTATTACTAGTTATATGACCTTAAAGCACTTCTCACTGGACCTCAGTTTGCCCATTTGTAAAATGAGAGCTGGGTCTAGATCTGGGTCTCTTAGTCTGGGGAAGCCTCATCTGGACCTGTCCTCAGAATGATGTTTTTAAAAACATTAAATATGTAGAATTACAAAGGAACGGAAGCACAGCAGGCTCAATCATAGTGCATTTAGATGGAAGACCTAATAAGTCATAGGCAACCTGGAAAAAGTTCACGATGCAGTGACCCAGGGTCCATGTTATTCAATATTTTTATTGTTGGTTCAGATTAAGATGTAGCTGTAATGCTTAGGCAGATGGCATAAAGCTAGAAGGGATGGCTAACGCATTGCATGATGGAATAAAGATCCCCCTAAAGTCTGGACCAATAAACCAATGGGCTAAATCAACATAATGGACAGGGATAGGGGCTGGACATGATTTCATTTAGATAGGGAGTTCCTAATAAGGAACTTCCTTTACTCTCATTTTTTTACACAACTTAGATTTTTTTAAAGTGGATTTCCTAAAACACTGAGGAGTTAAATGCTTTGTCCATGGTCACACAGCGAATATATCCTGGGGTAGAACTTGAACCCATGCCTTCTGGGCTCTGAGGCTGGCTTCTAGCCAATATGCAAAATTATTTCTATTAAAGAAAGTTTAAGGGAAATAAAGGAGAAGTCCTACTTTTGGGTTAAGAAAATCCACTCAAACATAGAATGGGAGGATTATAGCTAGAAACATTTTCTCTGAAAAAAGATTGGGGGGGGGAATTAGTGGTTGTAAATTCAGTATAGGTCAACAGGATGATATGGGAGTAAAGAAAAAGAAGTAATTAGCCAAGGAATACAGTCTGCAATGAGGGAGGGACTTGGGCTGTTGTCCTTTGCTATGGTCAGACCCCTTCTGTGTTCGCTTTCAGACGATACATTTTGGGAAGGACATTGACTGACAAGCTGAAACCCACCCAGAAAAGGGTAGAAAAGTGGGAGGAGGAGAGACGGCCTTGTTAGCATTAGTTGAAGAAACCAGGACCATTTAACCTGGAGAAGAGAAGATTTGTGGGGGGGAAGTAGAAGGACTGACATAATTGCTATCATCCAGCATTAGAAGGGACATCCGTTAGATTTGTTATGCTTGGCTCCAGAGAGCAGATATAGGAGCAATGGGTCGGCTACAAGCAGACCCAGGATTGATGGAAGGAAGAACTTTCTAATGAGCAGAACCATCTCAAAGCAGAATAATCTGCCTAAGAAGGTAGTGAGCTCTCCAGAAGACTTTGGATGGCATCTCTTTGACAGATGTGTTGCCATAGAGATTCTTGATTAGGTGCACATTGAACTAGAAAGCCTCTGAAGGTTTTTCCACCTTGGGGAATTACTGTTTCCAAGGTTCCTCCCAGTTCTAAGTGTCGAGAACTAGCATTTGAACCCACATCCACAAACCCCCTTTTTTTTTTTCACAAAGTTAACCAGCCAGGACTAAGTTAGCTTTTGAGACAGGGAGCAGGTCAAGACAACTTGGCCCCCAGTAGTAGCCCATGACCCTCTGAGCACCGGATGACCCCTTCTCTAGTGAGCTAGCCAACAATAACATCACAACTTTCTGAAAACGCCCCCGAGCTACTGGCTGTCGTGGGTAGGTAGGTATTTAGCCAGACCATGCCGTCTCTCTTATTCGGAGCCATCTCAAGTTGCCTGTTCTCCATCAGCTTCTCTGACAACCATGTATAATTATTAGGGAAATGAGGTTTTGGTGTTAAATAATGATCATTCAATTTATTTTGACAGCAAGGACCAAAGGGGGGAAATTGACATCGGTGATTTTTCCATAAGCCTTGACAGCTCTAATTAATCTTTACTCCTTTTCAGAGAAGCCAGCAGCCTGTGATAGCCTGTGCCGAGCCAAGGCTTCTTGCCTGGTGAGAGGTTTGTAGGATTTGGAGCAGGAGAGGGATCTTGGAAATCGTCAGATCCAGAGTTCTCTTGTAACAGAAGAGAAAACTGGGATCCAATGAGGTAAAACAACTTAAACTCCAGAATCCAGCTTTAGATAAAGCTTAACCTGAGTCCAGATGACATCCTGAAGTCACAGGAGTAGGTAGTGGGGTGAGAACTTTCAAAGGATCCAAACACTTCACTCTGTGGGGGGCTTTCTCATTCCTGGGTCCTTCCCAAACCCAGGCCGACATTGGACAAATCGAGAAACTGACCACGAGCTGCCTTAAGGACCTGGGTATCTCCCCTTTGGGGATGTCTCCGGTGCTCCTGTTTTTCTCCCCCATCCCATCCCCCCTCCCATTCTCTGTCAGTATCTCTTTGTACCTGTAAACCTGTGAGTTTATTTCTCTCTATCTGTCTGTGTCTATTTGTCTCTCTATTTCTGTCTCTCATTCTGTCTCTGCCAATTGATTCTAGGGCCACGGTTTTTCCAAGGTCCTAAAGGCCTTTCCAACTCCAATATCTATGACAACCTCAAGTTGCATCTCCACCATCCATCAGCTATATAACCTTGGAAAAGACAAATTACCCATATGAACCTCACTTACTTCTATGGTTTTCCAGCAAGCCTAAAGTGGCACTCTGTGTATGGCAGGGATTCTTAATCTAGGGTCTATGAATTTATTTTAAATATGTTGATTTTGTTTCAGTTGTGTCCAACTTTGCAAATCCATTTGCTTTTTATTTTTTGGCAAAGATATTGGACTGCCTGTTTTGCCATTTCCTTTTCTGTCTCATTTTATAGATTAGGAAACTGAGGCAAACAGAGGTAAGTGACTTGCCCAGAGTCACACAGCTAGTGTCTGGGATTACCCAGGTCTCCTTGACTCTAGACCCAGTGCTCTATCCATTTTGCCACCTTGCTGCCTATACCTGCTAAATGCATTTGAGTATAACTGGTTTCCTTTGTAATTGTGTATATTTCACTTTATGCATTTAAAAACATGATTCCGAGAAGGGTCCCATAATTTTCACCACATTGCCAAAAGGGTCCAGGATGCCCCTAAGATCTCTGAATATTCCCTCACTTCTACGTGCCGGATTTCAGAACTTTCATCATGTTTCCAGTCCAGCCAACTGGATGATTCCAGAATCTGACCTTTTAGGGGAAGAGAAGCCCACCTCACTGGGCAAACAAATAATTTGGCAAACCCTCTTCCACTCCTGGAGGATTCTTGCCTGTCTGAATCTTAGCCTGCTGGAGTGAAAGGGAGACCAGATCCCTCCTTGACAGTGCATCTGCTCAGGGCTGGCCCCTTTTACCATCTCGCCATAGACGGGAAACCCAAAGCCCAGCCCAGGCCTCCGCCTGGGGTCTGTCTGGGCCCCCGCTTCCCTCAGATGTCAGGGCTCTGCGCTCAAACATCCCTGGGAACCGTGCCAGGGACTTTCATGTTTTGGATTTCTAGAATTAGAAAAGACCCCAAACTACCAATGAATCATCCCAAAACTATGTGGGGCTCCGTCTGGAGGGAGACCTTGAGGGTGAACACTTGAGCAGGCGTCCACTTTAATTTCACATGCTGTTTTCCAAACCCCAAACTCTTTATGGTTCCCAGGTTTAGGAAAGGTCCTAAAGTTCCTTTTGGCCTGAAATTTGTGATCCCAAGATCATTTGATATTTCACGCTTCTAAGGAATTCATGTGGTTGTGTGATCTTGGTCAAGTCCCCAGATCTCCTTGCTTTCACTTGTTTTATCTGTAAAATGACAGAAATGGATGCTCTGAGATCTCTTCCAGCTATGACAGCCTATGGTCTAAGGCTCCCTCCAGCATGGATGTTCTTGGGATCACAGATTTCAGACCAAAAGGGATTTTAGGAATCATACAGCCTGACCCCCCTCATTTGATAAATATGGAAACAGAATCAGAGGTTGATGACTTACAATGAGGAAACTGAGGCAGAGAGAGGTTAAGGGGCTCACCTGGGGTCACACAGCTAGTAAGTGTCTGAGATAAGATTTGAATTCAGAGCTTCCTTTCTCCAGGCAACATGTAGTTATGGTCATTAAGAATTATTTTCACTTGAGACAAAAGCAGTTGGGGGGATGGGTATAAGGGGGAGAGGGAAGAAGGGCAGTTATGGCAGCCTGGCAAAGGGCAAACCTACTTGGGAGAGGGAGAAGAGAGAGCATCGTACCCTAGAAATAATGTTTTTGCTATTATATGATGTGCCAGGTTGTAGTGACCCGGCTTTCCCCTTGTTCCCCTCTAAAGGCTGGGTCATTCTGAGAAGCTCAAGCTGTGCCAGCTCCCGGGCAGCTCTGCACCCCTCAAGTCTCTCCCCACTGGCTCAGCATGAAAGGCCCAGATGCTTTTCTGGAGCCAGCTTCAGACGCAGGAATTTGCTTTTTTGCAATGTGTCAACAAGTCAGATTGATCCCTTGCTTTCTCACAGATCTTTCCCTTTCCTCTTGCCCCATCTCCTCGGACCTCCTCCTTCCACTGCTCACCCCACTGGCCTCTCCTGCCTGCAGATGCCCAGGCTGGGTTCTTTGGCCTGGCAGAACAAGCAGGATCATTATCTGGCTGAGATTTCCTGTGGACTCCTTTCAAACAAGTAGAAGCTTTATCTCCCTGCCTAAAACCGCAACTCCAGAGCAGCAGAAACAGGGCAAGAGAAGCCATTCTGGAATCCCAGATGGGGCAGACCTACAGAAGCATCCCCATAGATTCCCCTTACCAAAAAACTGGAACGAGGTGACCCCAGAAGTCCTAGACGATATCTAGGATCATCTGCAATCCTTGGGAGTAAAGGAGTCATAGGACATTGGGTAGGGAAGCCAGATGGCCCAGTGGGTAGAACAAAGCTTTTTAGCTTCCATGCACTCTGTTGACCTAGCAGAGCACTAAAACCCCAAAGTCTAGAAGCTTCCTTTTCATAATCTTCTCCCTTGCATTAGATTTCCATTCTCTGCTAGAATCTTTGTTCTTTCTCGATTAGAAAAACATTCTCTCTAGAAGAGAAAAGAGAAGAAATTAAAAGTTGTCACTCAGATTTTTGACAAGTGTCCCATCTTTTCTTTGACATAATCTTCCTGCTTTCAAAATAGCCTGAAAATCCCTTCGTACCTATGACATGACAATAAGAATGGATGCAGAATAAAGGAAAAATAGCCAGGAAAACAATGTATGTGATGGCTGTGACAATGTCACTAGGAAGAATGAAAAACGCTCTGTATTTGTAATCTCCTAGCTTAGTCTTTAGAATTCATCACTAGCATTGAGAACTCAACTGAAGCTATTGAAGTCTGATTCTCTTTTGGATTCATCCCTAAGTTACTTGCCTCTACTTCCATCTTCTATACACAACTTAGATGCCAACTGAACGCTAAGAATTCATTTTCATTAACTATTCATATGAGAGAGAGAGAAAGAAAGAGTTTTCTTTTTTTAGTTATTTTTTGTTCTTTTTTCCATTGAGAGGGCAAGGTAAGAGGGAGAGAAAAATAGATATTTGTTAATTTTTAAAAATAAAATAAAACTTAAATACAAATACATAATGTACCTATACATATATGTATATATCATATACATATATATAGATATTTGTTAATTTTTAAATAAAATAAAACTTAAATACACATATGTACACATATACATGTATATACTGTGCACATTTATGTATTATGGATACATATATATATATATAAACACATAGACATAAACATATATATCCATAAATATATATATGTATATATATATATATATATACACACACACACACACATATACATATGTAGTATATACTCATAAGAAAGTCAATATGATGCAATGGAATGAGCTCTGGACTTGATGTTAAGAAAACCTGGCTTCCAGTTCCAACTTTGACACTTGCTAACTATGTGACCTTTGGAAAGTCATTTATCTTTCTCAACCTCAGTTTCCTAATCTGTAAAGTAGGGAATAACATCATTTGCAATGTGTTATTCATAGGGTTGTTAAGAAAGAAAAATGCTTTACAAATTTTAAAGGTCTACGTGAATGTGAGTTATTATGATGTCAAAATGAAGGAGTCTGAAAGGAGAAGTAGAATAGAGGCTACTGAGAAAATCAAATGATTTGGGGTGGTTGAGGGATACATGAGTTTTGAACTGAGGTTGACCAAAAGGAAATTGGAGATGGTCTCCAAATCCCTTGGAGTTCTACATGCAGGAACCTGCGAACTGAGAATGCAATCTCATGAAAAAGATATTAAATCTTGTCTGTTTGGCCCCGGTAGATAGAACTACAAGCTTTGACTTCTAGTTATTCTGGAAATATTGAGCAGTGACCATGGACATCCATCTGGCTCACTCACAAGTTCAATGACTCTCCAGAAAAAAACCTTTCCTTGACCCCTCCTATTCTTTAACTGGGTTTTGCTCTATTAAAAAAAGTAGCTTCTTGAAGGCAGAGGCTTCAGGACTTTTTGAAAAATAGCATATTGGGTTATTGTAGATTTATTCATGCAACTCATAGATATCAGAGTTAGAAGAAACTTAGAACATAGAATGTCAGAATTGGACAAATATTTGAGCTGGAAGAGACCTTAGAATATAGAATGTCAGTTTGGAGGAATATTAGAACTTAGAATGTCAGAAATGGATGGTTTTTAGAATCTAGAATATAGGAGCTAGTATGACCTTAAAATCTAAAATGTCAAGTCTGGAAGGGACCTTATAGAACCCAGAATGTCAAAGTTGGGAGGAACCTTAGAAAGTAGAATGTCAGATCCGAGAGAGATCTTAGAACCTAGATTTCAAGAACTAAAGAGACCTTAGAATCTGAAGTGTCAGGGCTGGGAGGGATGTTAGGATATAGAAGTGAGAGAAATCTGAAAGTAAAGACTGAACTAGAAGTGAACTTAGAACACAGAAAAAGAGATGCTCCATTGATAAGGAAGAACAAGGGATAACCTTTGTCTACATTCTCAAGCTTCTGTCAAGGTTGTGCTTGGGTTCTATCTCTTTCTTGGCCTCCCTTATTGATAATTCCAGATGTTAGTGCCCCTGCCCCTCCCCACTTTGTAAAATTTGTTTATGTTAATTTTTACATATTTCAAATGTATTTATGAATACACCATCTACTCTAGTAAAATACAAATTCCCTTTAAAAGCTTTCATTCTTCTCTGTATTTTCAACACTTGGCACACAGTTGACTTTTAATTAGCACCTTTTCTGTGAATACACAAGCAACAGATGGACAGCTCCCATAATGAAAATCATAACAGTCCCAAAGGAAGCTCCACTAGGCACTGGGAAGTTCTTCTATGGAGAAATCGTGGAAAGAATCTCTTGGGACCAGAAGGCATAAATAGTTTAGCATCTTTTTTTTTCCTATAGGGAGTGTCCATACTGATTGCAAGAGGCAATGAAGTCCTGTGGAAAGAGCCCTGAATCGGGAGTTAGAGGATTTTGTTTCACATCTTGCCATATGACACTGGACAAATTGCTACAAAGCTCTGTACAGAGCTAGAAAGTCTCAGTTTCCTCCTCTGTAAAATGAAGGGGATTGACTAAGTGGCTTCTAGGTCCCTACCCCAAGAAAACATGGGATCCAGTGAAGTCAAAGCAACAATAATAATGTTCACAGAATTTGTATAGTTTTAAGTTTGCAAAGCATTTTGCATTTATATTAATAAATCCTCATTTTTTCCCCAGCTTGCCTGAAGGATCAGTAGGATATAAGGGATGTGAAAGCTCTGTGTCCCATCCACAAGTTTCTCATCTCTCTTACCGTGCCCGGCTGAGGGACAGATTCTCATTCAAACCCAGGTTTGGGATGCAAGTGGACACAGCACAGAGATCACTGTCTCCTGAGTCAGGTTGAAATGCAGTCTCTGTCCAAGGCTACCCATGTCACCTTACATAAATCTCTTTCTTATTCTGGCTTTCCATTTCCTCATCAATAAAATTCATCTGGTCTAGAGAGTCTCGGAGATGCCTTTGGGAATGGAGAGCTCTTACTTAGGCTGATGCTTGTTTTCATTGTTTACCTGGGGCCAGTCCCCTCATCCCAGAATTCCACCAGGCTCTCTTTCCCAACAAAGGGTCATGCTGGTTGGACTTCTCCAAGGAATAAACACCAAGATGAGGAGGAAATGGTGGGATTGTGCTTATTGGAGCCAGACTCTGCAGGGCCCGCCTGAGACAGAGAGGCAGCCAGCCTGGCGAGCCACTCCTGGGCCCCTGGAAAGGAGCTTCTCTCCATCCCTGGAACTGAGAAAAGGGGGGAGAAGAGGAGGAGGAGAAAACCAACAAAGAGAACACATCAAATGCTGGGCAACCCATGTGTTCTGGCGGGAAGAAAATTCTTGGTATTTCGTTAGCTGGAAGTCTGAGCTGAGAAGGGAATTCTCAGTTCCAGAGTCTTCTGGGGGCCACGGATTCTTGTATTTTTTTTTTCCTTTTTAATCTTAAAAAAATAAGAAAGGGAGAGAGAGAGAGAAAGGAAAAGCTTCTCCATCCTTTAATTGAATTACTGAACTGCCCTCTGGGGCTGACATTGGAATACATGAGTCTTTTGTATAATATCTAGAGGAATCCAGGGACAGAGGG
The DNA here is from genome assembly GCF_048593235.1 of Sminthopsis crassicaudata. Classification (NCBI taxonomy): domain Eukaryota; kingdom Metazoa; phylum Chordata; class Mammalia; order Dasyuromorphia; family Dasyuridae; genus Sminthopsis; species Sminthopsis crassicaudata. The sequence goes on along the minus strand of NC_133622.1, from coordinate 233,163,149 downwards.
AAGGATTTCAAAAGGGAAGGCAGAGGAAGGGGGTGGATGAAGGGGGGGCACTGAGTATAGCGTAAACTAATAGGGATGGGAATCATTCTTCAATGCTGGAGGGATAAGGGAGGTGGGGGAGGCTGGAGAAATTTAAAACTGTCTCTCCTTCTTCGCCCCAGGCCTTGCCCTGACCTGGGATAAGAGCCCTCTCTCTCTAGTCACCGGGACAGAGTTCAGGACACAAGGAAAGCTGGATAAATATGGTACCCCTATCGGTCGCCTCCTCCTGACACAAGGAGACCCTCCTGTCTATTTGAAAAGGAGAGCTCAGGATTATAGATCTCCTCTTCTCTTTTCACTCTCTTCCCCTCCCTAGGAGCCTGGGTCCAGGCTCTGGTTTGACTCTCAACCTCTCCTAGTGAAAATGTGTCTTCTGGGTTTTCTTAGTACCCAACCAAAGCATTGTGGGAGTTTGGCGTTGAGCAAGTAATTTCCCTTCTCTGGACCTACTCTTCCCATGAGTCAAATGAGGAGATTGAACTAGATTATTTCGAAGGCTCTTCCCATCTCAAACAATCTATGTTCTGTGTTCTAAGGTCTTTCCCTTCTTGAGAATCTAAGTTCTAAGGCCCTTCCCCGGTCCAACATTCAGGGTTTAAAGTCCCTTCTAAACTCTGATATTCTAGAGTTTAAGACCCCTCCAGGTTCTGACATTCTCTGCTCTAAGGTTCTCTTTCAGCTCTAACATTCTTACAGTTAGGTGACATAATGAGTAGAGGGATGAAATTGGAATAAGACCTGAATTCAGATCCAATCTCAGGTACTTAGTAACTGTGTGATCCTGGGCAAGTCAATCAAGCTTTGTTCGCCTGCTCAATTATAAAATGGAAATAATAATATTAATAGCATCTATTTCCCTGGGATGTTTGAAGATCAAATTAGATATTTGTACAGCTCTTACCACAATGCCTGGCACATAGTAGGAGCTTAATAAATGCTTGTTTCCTTTTCTTTCTTTCCATCCTTCCTCCTTCCTTCCTTCCTTATTTCTTTCCTTCTTCCTTACTTTCTTCCCTCTTTCCTTCCTTCCTTCCTCCCTTTCTCCTTCTCTCCTTCCCTCTCTCCCTCTTTCTTCATTATGAAGAAAGAGAAGGGAAACATATAGTCTGTTATGTGACAGGTACTGTGCTATATAGTTTTCAAATATTATTTCTTCATAACAACCTTGCAAGCTAGATGTCATTATTAGCCCAAAGTAAAGTAAATTAGTTAAGTTAGGATTAGGTGCTTTCCTCCATCTCAGCTGACTGCTCTCTGATGGGGATCTTTGAGCACTTCTGACCTCCTCAGTTAATCCCCATGGACCATGACCCAGTAGTCAGACCCAGCAGAGCATACCACCACCCTTGACCATATCTCAGTGCAGTACATATCTGTTATAGGTGTGGGAATTCCTCCAACTTCTTCCCTTCTTGCTTTCCCATAGGTCAACAACCCATTCCTCTTGGAAGTGGGGGAAAGGGACAGATTTGGGGGGTGAACACTCAGAGACCACCCAAAGAAGGAAAAATGTTATTGTTATTGTTAGTGGTGATGCTGGTGTTTTCCCATCATTCTCAAAGATTATGACATCAAGAAGGTAATATTATGACATGCAAATGAATTGGATTGAAGTGAGGCAGGGCTGGGCAAGATCACCTGCCTCACTTTCCCCTCCAGAGCCAGATGGATCCAATAGCAACATATAGATCAGATGACAGGAGATAGCCCTGAATGCAGTCAGAAACCTTAGCCTTTTTAAGCTGAGGATAACTAGACAATGGTAAATAGGGACAATATAGTTTGCCAAGAATTCAAAATCTAGGCAGGACCTGGATCTGGGCCCAATCTTCCTCCCCTCCTCCAATTCCTCCCTCTCTTATTTCTGCCCCAACTCCCTCTCTCCCTGCCCTGCTTTTCTCCTTCTGTCCTAGTCCCTTCTCCTTTTTAGATTCTTTTTCTTTCCTCCCCACTTTTCTTTTGTTCTCTCTTTTCTTTTCTTTCTCTTCCTTATGCCTTACCTCTCCTTCCCTCTTTTCTCCCTCTTCTCTCTCTTGCTCCCTTTTTTCTCTTGTCCTTTTCTCTCTCCCTTACCTTTTCTCTCTTCTGCCTCTTCTTTCCTTCTTCCCTTCATCATCTCTTTCTCATCTGAATCCCTCCTCTCTTTTCCTTTTTTCCTCTTCTTTTTCCACACTTTCTTTTCCCTTCCTCCTCTTCTGCTATTCTCCTGCTTTCTCTGGGCTTACATAAGAAGGAGGGTCATAGCCTCCAACAGGTCCATGGCTTCCACATCTGTATGAGAAACCAGTCACCCATTTACTACTGATTTCACTCTTTCCCTTATAGAAATGAAATTAAATCACCTTCAGATGTGTAATTAAAGCATCCCGCCTGTTGCTATTTTAAAACTCCCCAAATAATTGTAACACTGATTAAAGTTTTATAAGAATTTTTTTTTAAAGTCAGTCATCTAGCATCCCCACAGGACTCCACCTAATAGTCACTTTATTAATACAAAGTCTGGAAGCAGGGATGTCTTGCATTACAATGATTTATTTTTTCCATGTATACGGTATGTCCTCCTCAGCTTCTCTTTAATAAATCTTGCAGGGTTCTCCTTCTGGAAAGACCTCCCAGCTGCTTAATTTATATAACCACATGGAATTTTACATAGGTGTGAAAGCACTGGCTTTGGAGTCAGAAGCAAAGCCTTAACTAGGGCAAGGGAACTAGCTCTTTGTGCCAGGACGCTGAAATTTAGAGTGTATCAAACATATCTGTAGTCTGTCAAGAGTGTAGAAACAGCTACGTTTGCAAGAACATCTGATTAAGATGATACTTCTTCCTCTGTTTGTTGCATACCACCCAGCTCATCCTCCATCCAGCTTTCCTGTGCCTTATTTCATTCCATCCCTCCTCCTACAACAGATCAAAAAGAGAGCATCCTCATGATGGCTTCCTCCTTTTCCAGTCCAGATATATATTGTGCTACTTGATTTAGGCACAAAAATTACTGGTTACAACTCTTTTCAGAAGGCCATCGATCTTCTCATAGATCCGTAGAAATATTGATTTCCATAGACATATCTTAGAAATCTTTTTCTCACAATTTTTGGAATGGTTAAGCCCCCATTTAATTGTATACATACAGATATATCTCACACTATATTCATATCCCTCTTATATTGCAGTAAAGACTATATTTACCATCCAAGACTATTACCTTTAATGGTTTCTGCATTTTTTGTCTAGACTTGATTTCATTGGTAAAAAGATGGTGTAGACCAGGAGTTCTCAATCTATGGCCCACGGGCCAGATGGTCGCATCTGAGGATGTTTATGCGCCCTGATGGGCTATGGTAAATGGGCTGAGGGGTGGAGACAGAGTGTGAGCTTTTGTTTTTACTATAGTCTGGCCCTCCAACAGTCTGAGGGACAGCGAACTGGCCCCCTATTTAAGAAGTTTGGGGACCATTGGTGTAAACATTCCCTTTTCCAGTGCAGATCAGCAACTCATCTACAACTTATAGTCTTTTTTTCCACTTAATAATATTTTATTTTTTCCAATTACATGTAAAGATAGTTTCAACATTCACTTTCATAAGATTTTGAGTTCTGATGTCTCATCCCTCCTTCCTCCCTCTCCAAGGTGGCAAGCAATTTGATATAGTTTACACAATGTACAATTATATTAAACATATTTACACATTAGTCATGTTGTGGAAGAAGAATCAGAACAAAAGGGTAAAACCACAAGAAAGGAAAAAAGTGAAAGTAGTATTGTTTGATCTCATTCAGACTCCATAGTTCTTTCTCTGGATGTGGATGGCATTTTCCATGTAACTTGCAGACTTATGAGAGCTTCTTAGGATACTAAGAAACAGCACAATGTAGTATATTGGAATTAACTCAATACTTGGAGTCAGGAGATATCGCACCTCTCCTCCCAACTAGTTATATGGCCATAGGCAAGACACTTTACCTCTCAATTTCAGTTTCCTTATTTGTAAACTGAGCATCATAGAATAGGTATTAATTATCTCATTAGAGAGCCAATTGATACCATGCATGAAAAGTTATTTGGAGCCATTTAGGGATACGTGATTGTTAGCTACTATAAACCTGCTTGCCCTGTGTAGAACTATATACACCTTTCACAGCAGTTTACTCTTATACAATACAATACATACTTGCCACCATTACACAAAACATATACACTTAAAGACATATCTATCTATCTATCTGTCTATCTATCTATCTATGTATACACACACACACAAAAACACACTTACCATGCAAGATGATTCACCCTTCAGTAGCAGTCTACCCCAGACGTACAAGCATATGCTTTCCTGAGAATAGTCAGCAAAGATTTACATATGTGTGTGTGTATATATATATATAGATAGATAGATAGATAGATAGATAGATACATACATACATATATATATATGTATCTAGATATAAATAGATAGATAGATATAGATAGATATAGAGATAGATAGATAGATAGATAGATAGATAGTACTTTAAGGTTTGGAAAGCTCATTGTAAATATTATCTCATTTTAACATCATAATGACCCTTGGAGGTAGATTCTATTATCATCCTAATTTTATAGGTGAGAAAAATAGGTAAATAGAGGCCAATGACTTGCCCAGAGTCACACAGCCAATAAGTATCTAAGGCAGATTTTAACTCAGGTGTTCCTAATTTGTATGCCTAATGTTCTATCCGTCATGCCACCTAGGGGCTAAGAAACATAATGACAATAGTATTATAATGATGATAATCTATTTGGAACAGTATAAGTGTTACAAAGTGTTTTAGATATTTGTTCATTCAATCCTCACATTAACTGTGTGAGGCGAATGGTATTGCAATCCTCATTTTATAGATGGGGAAACTGAGGCTTAGTGGAGGCTGCTTAGGTGACTTGCTCAGTGACATAAGTAATAAATATTTAAGGAAAGATTCAAACTCAAATCTTTCTTATCTCAAATCCAGTGTTTGCAATAGTGCTATGTCTGTATAAATCCATGTAAGGCTTTCTTATAGCTAATGCAACCGGACTGCTTTGGGCTATTTCCTAATCTTTTATTCCTAAGGCTTCAGTTCTGTGACTCTGTCAGTGAGTACAATAGGGATGTACCAAGATCCCAGCCAGGGAAATTTGATTATAGTGTTAGAAGATTACTTGATGATATCAAGTAATTGCTTTTTCAGGAAATAATAGATCCCTCCACAAATGGCATAAAATCTACATAGAAACTGACCCAAGTGGACCAATCCTTTTTTTCTGGAAGCTCAAATGTTTAGTTGAGTTTTGGTCAGATGAGGCAAAAATAAACAGAAGAAAGGATTTTAGTTAACCAAAAATATGCAGGAGTAATGGCCCTGATGTATGAACAATATGACAAATTTGGCCCAATATTTCCTAGATAGGCTGGTGACATTGTCTGGGTGTGGGAGGAGAATGGGACAGAAAATAAGTGGTCAGAGAGCATCATGGTTGTCTTGGGACATCTTGAAATTTAATAGTATTCCTAGCTATGCCATACAAGCCTGTCCTGACCCTTCACCTTGGATTTCTTTCCATCATGGGATTAAAGGATACCAGAACTAGAAGAAATCATTGATAATATGACGTAAAAACTGGAAGAGACTCTAGCCCAGTGGTCCTCAAACTTTTTAAATAGGGGGCCAGCTGACTGTCCCTCAGACTGTTGGAGGACTGGACTATAGTAAAAACAAAAGCTCACACTCTGTCTCCACCCCTCAGCCCATTTGCCATAACCTGGGGGGCCACATAAACGTCCTCAGCCAGTCACATGTGGCCCTCGGGCCATAGTTTGAGAACCTCTGCGTCTAGCCTATAGAAAATAAAATTTTAGAACTGGAAAGGACCTTACAATATAGGTTGGTCAAAGTTAAGAGAGATTACTAAACCCAGAGTGTTAGAGCTGGGAGGAACCTTAATACACAGAATACTAAAGCTGAGAAGGACTTTCAAACATAAAACATAGATTGCTAGAGTTGGGAGATACCTTAGAAATCATCTAATCCAATTTTGCCCTTGAACAGATAAGCTCAGAGAGTCAAGTAGATAGAAAAAGCAGAATTAGGACCTAGGGTGTTTTGATTTCCAGTCCAATACTTCTGCTATATTATCACAGTACCACAGGCTTCAGCATTGTGTAGTCAACATTTCTATCAGCCCCCCCCCCCCTTATCCTTACTCTAAGGGAAAATTGGGAATTATTAGTTGACAGAGAGGGAGGGAGGAGGGAGGGAGAAAGGAAATGAGAAAAAGAGAATGAGAGAGAGAGAGAAGTAACCCTGTTTGACACTAACAACTTACCAAGGGGACTGAGAAAGACTGGTTTATGGTTCAATGTCTCCAACCTCATTGGCTTATAAAAAAACCACTACTTTTTTTCCTCTGCCCATGGCAGCATAGCTTGAAGAATTCAATTCTCTTAATAATTGGGGACCTGGGGCTAATTTTCCACTGAGCAGGATGATGACTGACCAGGAGGGGGCCTCTCTGTGCTCACCTATCCTGGGATCAATGACCCGTGGAACAAGTTTTAGAAATTCTCCGGGAGGGCATGTACTGGTTTGTTTCTTTTCACGTTGTTCTATTTTTCTGAAATTGGTTCAACTAGCCAGTCTTTAGCCAAAGAAAAAGGCCATCTCCTTGGTCTACAACTTATACATGATCCATTCTCAATATGGCAGTTTTGTCAATATGGGCCCCATGGGCAGTCAGAAGTTGTGGTAACTGAATTACAGCACATAGCAGAAGAAATGAGGTCTATGTTTGGGTTCAAACCAAACTGGAAGAGACATTGGAGGCCATTCGATCCAACTCTCCCATCTAATAGATTAAGAAATGAAGGCCGGAGGAGGTAAGTGATTACTTGCTCAAGGCCACAGAGCTTGTCAAAGATAGATCAGGGATTAGAATGGGTGCTCTGACACCAGCCCCAATAGCCCTTTCTAGTTTCTATGTGTTGCAGGGATTTGACCAGGGAAGAGGGAAAAGAAAAACTCAAAACCAGGGGAGTTAGAAGAGGACAACCCAGTAGACTGGGAGGTCAAAGTTGGTCTGATGGTATCAAGGCATCCTTTCATCCCAGCAGTTCACTGTACCCTGGAATCTTTCCTCTGCTTTCCTTTAGGGAAGAACATGTGCTCTTTCTTCCTGGTACACGGAGATTGGTGACTCAGAGTGGTGTTTTAATAACTTTGACTCTCCTGAACCAGAGACGCATGCAGGCAGTTAGGAAAGACTATAAACAGTGGGCTTCAGTCACAAAAAAACACACTATGGCTGGTCCTCAGATAACCTCAAGCAGCCTGAGGGAGGGAGGAGGAATAAATCCCACAGAGAAAGGAGGGATGCTGCCAAGGCTCCCTCCCCCAGGGATTCAGATGACTGTCTGAGACAAGACCAAGCCTCTGGGGTCCCTGGAATCCACAGATCCCAGGGGAGGAGTCTTTGGCGATTCTCAATGCCCTGTGTGTTGGAGGGTAAGAGAGAAGTGATGAAAGGATATGGAGTGCTGAAAAATTACCCATTCATATATCTTGTAAATAAAAAGCTATAATAATAATAATAATAATAATAATAATAATAATAATAATAATAGAAAGAATATGGGGGAAGATCTCTGGAGGCCATTTTCAGTCAGCTGGGACCATTCCCTTCATTTTATGAACAACTCAACCAGCCACAAGACCCACAACATCAGACTCCAAGGGAAGAGGGAAAAGAGAAGGCATACTGAAATGTTTACACACTCTCTTCTAACCTGTGAACCTCAGATGGAGAGGTACAGACAACAACATGGTAGATCCCTTCAACCAAAAGCCAGACTACATCCTGAGGAACCATTTATCACCTTTGCTTTTTTCAATTTAATGCTTTCCCTTTGAATTATGATCATCCTAGCTCAGATCTTTATCACCTATTTCTCAGATTACTTCATTAGTCCCTTGTTGGACTCCCAGCTTCCAGTTTCTCCTCTCTCTAATCTATCCTCTGTTGTTGTTTTGTTGACTAGTTTTATCCAACTCTTCATGACCCCATGAAGTGGCAGATACACTGAAGTGCTTTGCTTTTTTTTCTTTTTTTTTCTCCAGCTCATTTTACAGATGAGAAAACTAGGGTGTGATTTACCCATAGCCACATAGCTAGTAAGTATCTAAAGCTAGTTTTGAACTCAGATCCTCCTGACTCCAAAGCTGCTTTATCCACCATACCACCTAATTGTACCAATCTATCCTTTAGATACTGCTTAAAACCCAGTTCTGACCTCATCCCTCCTTTGATCAAGAATATTTAGTGATTTCCTACCAGTATTTAGTGCCTTCCTACTCTTGATTATCTCTGATTTATTCTGTAAATAACTTATTTATTTAGTTAATCAAATATGAGAACATGAACTGCTTCAGAGCAGGGACTGTCTTTGAATCACCGGGGCTTAATACAGTATCTGGACACATCATAGATACCTGAGAAATGTTTATTGACTGACTGGGCTGATGGACTTTGAAATATAGGTTGAAATATTGTCCCAAGGGCCCCAGTAGGGGGTCCTGGATAAATGGAGATCTGCCATTCATCATAGAATCAAAGATGTAGAGTTAGAGATAATTTAAATTCTGCTCCTCTGTTTTTACAGACCGGGAAACTGAGGTTCAGTGTGGTCAGGGCATCTTCCCAAAGTCATATTGATAGAGAGTAACAAGGTTGGATTTTCAAACGCAGGTCCTTCTGACTTCCAAACTAATACCCAAAATCTAATTTCTATGGAACCACACTGGGCAGAGATCTTTAGATTTATTTTTTCCAGCTAAGAGGTTGGCTCTTATTTAATAGTTCCTTTCCAATAATTGAACTTGATCAACTATGTTTATTTAACACTCACAATGTTCTAGTCTCCATATTAAAACACAGAGAAGACAAGAGTCCTCAGATTTCTGAAACTGAGCCAGGCAATCAACATTTTGGTTTGTCCCCAAGAACCACAGCTTTTCTCTCTCCTTTTCCAAGATCTTCCCCTCCTTGCCAGCTCTGGATCCCTTTGTTTAAACTTTCTCCTTGGAGAATTTCCTTTTCTTTTTCTTTCCTCTTTTCTTTTGTATGTCATGGTTAGAAGGGCATTATTCAAAGAATACCCAAATGGAGAAGGTCTCTTTCCCTGTAGCTCCTTCCCATCCTTCTCCAGAACTCCCCGCTGGCCTTCATTGTTGTCTTCTCTCTCCCCAAACCCTCGATGAGCTTTTCAGGAACCACAAAGTCAAACAGTTTGAAAATACTGCCCTTTTCTCTCAGACAGTTTTTTGGCCCTTAATCAGAAACACTGTCTTCCTCCTGGGTGTGTTATGAGACACTGAGTTGAGTTTGCTGACTTGCCCTCAACAGATAATAAATAAAGACAATTATCAAAATCTGTTTCTATCATAGCAGAAGTTTGTGTTCTGCCAGGGGGAGTCAGCTACTGGCAGATTTCCTCTCACTTGGTAAGTGGAGACTGGCAGCCTCACAGATGCTGTAGCCTAAACAAGTCTATATCCAGTGTAACCCAATAAAACACTCTTCATTTCAGTTCAGCAATCATTATTAAATGCTTACTGGGCTAGGGAATGGGATACAAAGAGGAAAAAGTAGTCCCTTCCCTCAAGGAAGTTACAGTCTAACACAGAAGTGAAATAGAAGATAGAACACCAATCTTGCCATAGGTACTGATTAGCTGTGGGACTCTGGGATAATCAATTGACTTCTGATGAGGGGACTGGGCTCAATGACCTCCCTTTCATCTATCAATCCAAATAGCAGTAGTATAAATTCAGATATGTTTAAGAGAATAGGAGAGATCATGGAGAGTCTTCAGGAATACACTGGTCACTTTTAATGGTGACTGGGGAAGTAGAGAAAGAGGCTATCAGGGAAGACTTCATGGAAGTGGGGACATCTGAGCTAGAACAATGAGTGGGGATAAGTTTCAAGAGGATTTTTCTTTTTTAAAAATAAATTTTTTTATAACGGTGGGAAACTATAAATAGAAGAATTATACATGTTTAATATATATTGGATTACTTGCTGTCTAGGAGAGAGGGTGGGGAAAGAGAGGGAGAGAATTTGGAACATGGGGTTTTTTGCAGGGGTGAACATTGGAAACTATCTTTGCACATATTTTGAAAAAATAATAAAAAAATAATAAAAAACCAATTTTTTATTTGTTTGTTTTTTTGTGTTTTTTTATGTCACCAGAATTTTTCCCTAATATCCCTCATACCTCCTTTCCAGGGAGTCATTTCATATAATAAATAATATGTTTAAAGGGGAAAAAAGAAAAAAAAAAAAGCAAAACAGATCAATACATTGAAAAAGTCCAAACATATATGCAGGGTTTCCATGGGACCTCCCATCTCTGCAGAGGAATAGGGGGTAGAATGTCTTCTCACATGACTCCTTTGGGGCCATTTTGTTCTTTATAAATATGCAATTCCAAGCATGGGGAACTCAGAGAGAATGCTCAGAGCCAAGAGATGGGGGTGTCTGGAACAGCCAGGTGGCCAGAATCAGTGGATCAAAGAGCAAGAGCCGGGGAAAAATAAGTAAGAAGACTAGAGAGGGAAGGGGGGCTAGGTAATTAAGGGCTTTGAATGCCAAACAGAACTGAAAGGAACTTCAGAAGTCAATCCAATATCCCCTTATTTTTTTTTACAAAGAAGGAAAACTGAGTTCCAAGGACTTCTTAAGCTTTTTTCCATTTTGTGACCCCCTTTTCACCTAAACACATTTTTCCCCCCTGGAGCTATTGGGGTTAATTGACTCACCCAGAGTCACACAGCCAGGAAGTGTTAAATGTCTGAGATCAGATTTGAACTCAGGTCCTCCTGACTTCACAGCTGGGATTCTATTTGCTACACCTAAGAAAATTTTTTTACATGACCCTGGTTACATAGGTATAGATAATAGATATACAAATCAAACATTTCCTGACAATAAATCAAAATTTTTGCAACCCCTGTATTCAGCTACACAACCCCTTATGGGGCCCCCAAATCACAGTTTAAGTAGATAGGAGTTAAGGGACTGGTCCATAGTTATATAGGTAGAAGGATTTGAATCCTGATCCCCTGATTTTAAAACGAACCCTCTTTACACTATCTCCTACAGGTTTTCGTATCTTCAGAAAAAAGTGCGTTTTCAATAGGAACCAAAATTTATACTCCCCAAAGAGATCAAAAGAAAAAGAAAAAAAGGAACCATATGTACAAAAACATTTTTAGCAGCTCTTTGTGTGGTAGCAAAAAAAAAAAATTGGAAACTGAAGGAAAGCTTGTCAATTGGGGAAGAATGGCTGAACAAGTTATGCTATATGAGCGTGATGAAAATATTATTGTGCTATAAGCAGTGATGAAGGGGATGGTTTCAGAGAAATCCAGGAACATTTGTATGAACTGATGCAGAACCAAAAGAACAATTTACGCAATAGCAACAATATTGTAAAGACAAACAACTTTGAAGATTTAGGAACTCCAGTCAACACAATGACCCCAACTGCAATTCCCGAGAAACTTATGATGAGAGTTCTTCCCTCAGAGGGAGCTTCTGGACTAGGACATATTTGGGATGGGTTTTGTTTTTCTTGCTTTCTCATTGGAAGTAGCAGGGAGAGACTATAGACCTGAAAATAATATAAAATGGATTTTAAAAAACAAAGAATCAATTAGAGTCATGTCTATAGGAAAAACAATAACAATAAACTAATGAAGACCAAAGGACAGAGAAAAATGTTAGGAAAGAGAAATTGGGCCATCGGGAAGTTTATAAAACAACTTGGAAAACTTGGAAAGGAAAAAATGGAGAAGGGGAGAAAACTTGGGAAGATGAGTTCATTTTGCTATGGGAGGACAGGACAGGACTGACTTTCTTATTCCCCCTCCAAAAATGCAGGTATTCAGGTTAGATGTCATTTTAGGGACAGTCTGCCCCAATGAGAAGGTGATGGACCCCCAGGAAGATGCGGCCCCAGAAGTCAGAGAGTCAGAAGAGGTCGGGCTGGGCGGAAAAGTGTTTTCTGCCAGCTCATGAGAAAGAAGTATGATTTAATTCGAACACATACATCTACAAATAGATGCCTATCAAAAAACTCTTTTCAAATTCAAGAGAAAATATCAAGAAATAATATTTTCTTTAGAGTAAAATCCTTTCCAGACTTTTCCTTTGAGAAAGTAGATAGAACAAAAGCTAGACTCTTTCTTAAAGAAATAGATTAAGGGTGATTACCAAATTTAAATTCTCTTTTTTCCTAGTAAGATCATTGCCTCTACACTTACATGGAGGAAGCAGATCCATGTATATAAGAATAGTGTCCCTCCTCAAAGAGCAGCCCATCCCTTGGCTCCAGGAATTCTCTCTGACAACCAACCCCATGCCTGAACACTCTCCTTCCTCTGCTTTAACTACTGATCTTTCTCACTTTCCCTCACAGCCCAACGAAAAATCCTACCTTCCACAGGAAGCCTTCCTTGACCCCTCTTAATTTCAGTTCTTTCCCTCTGTTAATTTCCTATTTATCCTATATATCGTTTGTAGATAATTATTTCCTCCATTAGAGGACCCTAGTAAAGCTCCTTGAGGGCATGGGACTGTGTTTTTGGGTTCTTCTTGTATCCCAGGGCTTATCAGAATGCCTGGAACATAGTAGGTGTTTATTTTTTAATTTTTTATTAAAGCTTTTTATTTTCAAAACATATACATGGATAGTTTTTCAACATGCACTCTTGCAAAATCTTGAGTTTCCAAACGTTTTTCTTTCTCCTTTTCCCCTGCCCCCGCCCCCAATGGCAAATAATCCAATACATGTTAAACATGTGCCATTCTTTCTATACATATAGATACTCTGTTTTTTTCTGTCTGTTTCTCTGTGTTTCTGTCTCTCTGTCTCTGTGTTTCTGTGTTTCTGTCTCTCTGAATCTGTGTCTTTCTGTGTGTGTGTTTCTGTGTCTCCATCTCTGTCTTGGTTTCTCTGTCTCTCTGTGTTTTTGTCTCTCTGTATTTCTGTCTCTCTGTCTTTCTATATCTCTCTCTTTCTCTGTGTGATTTTTTCTGTGTCTGTGCCTCTCTATCTCTCTCTATTGGAAATGCTTAGATATTAGATGAATAATACATGAAATAAAAACTGTTTTCTGCTTTTGTCTTTACAGCAAACAGTATTAAATCTCTTTCCTTTCCTCACAGACGGAGCCTGGGGACAAACCTCTGGCTGCACAGCACTAGTTCTGGTTCTTGTCTCCCCATAGAACATAAACTCATTGAAGGCAGATGCCCTTTTTCATTTTTGTCTTTGTGATGTCATGGTGATATCCCATATCCCTTCAACACGAAGCAGGCACTTTCATAAATTGGTGATTGATTGATCAGGATGAAGGGTAGAGTTGAAGCTATTTTTTTGCTGATTTCAGGCCTTTGATGCCAAATTACCTCCCTCCTCCCTACTCTACAGTCTGATCCATATTTCTTCCCACTCACCCACTCCCATGTTCCCCTCACCAGGCCCAGAAAACTTTTTTGATCTGTTCATCAAGGGTCTCCTCCTCCCTTCCCCTCCATCTGTGTTCATGACATGGACAGCAATGAGCAGTTGGATGGTGGAGGAGTGGAGAGAGGGAGGTAATTTTCCTCTTTCCTCCATCCCCCTTGCCCAGCATTCAAAGACATGCTCCCCATCAGCGTGGACCAGAGCCCCTCTCCCCCTGGATCCTGGGCCCGGAGGGGAAAAGCAAAGGCAAAGGATCAAACATCGAATGAATGGAAACTGGAGATGCTGCTGCTCAAGTCAGAGGCAGAAGAATGAGAGAAGAGATGGGGCCCTGAGGATAATTACTTTCATCCAAATTCTATTCCCATAAATCCCCAGCCCTTTTTGAGGACAATTTTCCCTCAATCAAAGGCACTATTATTAATGACTTCAAGTGGAAGCTTTTCTGTGCAGGACAATGGCAATTCCCCAGGCAGGGCTGCTTCTTGCCTCCTGGACAGGCCATGTCTATATGAGACCAACAGATGGACACAAATGTCTACTTCTGAGCCTGCAAGTCCTCCGGTGGAGTCGGATAACATCCCTGCATTGGAGTTTCTGAGGCACAGGCTGACATGTTCCCTGGCATCTCAGATGTCCCTGCCCTTTGGCTACAGAGACAGAAAGCTCCACACAGGGGCCCTGGGAGGACACAGATGAAACACTGCTACATTGAAGCCACTAATTCAACAAGCATTAATTAAGCTCCTACTGTGTTCCAGGAACTTCAAAAAGCATCAAAGATCCAGAGATGAAAGTAGTCCCTGTCTTTAACAAGTTTACAACCGATTGGTTCCAAGAGGAGGGAGATAGCGTGTAAACACATAAGTAAATATCAAATAAATACAGAGCACCATTGTTTGTCCTTCCTTATCTGAGAGGACCATGGCATTGGGACAATGGGACGTCATGACTTGAGAGTGAATTGCATTTAATGGAGGGACGGCTGTGCAAAGTCACCTGTCTCACTTTCCTCCCCAGAGTCATCTGGGTCCAGGGGCCACTTCTAGATCTGGAAAACAACAGAAGATCTTGACCTTCTTAAGCTAAGGTCTTTCTCAGGATTCAGTTCAATTGAAGTAACTACCCAAGTGATTAAGGTTGGGAAAGAAATGAAACCAAAAAAAAAAATGGCCTCTTTTACCTAATCAAAAAAAAATCATTCTGGGAGGGCAAGCCCCTTAGGACTCCTGGCTAAAACAAAACAACTGTTATTTATATTTATTCTTAGCCATTGGGACCAAAACATACTTAGAATGGAACCTATTGTCAATCAATAATCAATCCAGGCTTCTTGTCTTGAAATCCATGAACTTGGACTTTTAAAATCAGGTTAATAAATGTATTTCAATGTGATTGGTTTCCTATATATTTTATTTTTCATTTAAAATATCAATATGACTTTGCTAGACTGCCATAGAACACACACACACACACACACACACACACACACACACACTCCCTTCTATGGATTCCTTCTCTTAGTGCTCTCTCTCATCAAGAATCTGCTCTAAGTATATGCTACAAGATAAGATCTAAACTATCCCAAGATGATTCATGCTCCCCAAAACTGTTATCACAGCACTTGAGGGGGTGTTTTGGCACTGGAACTTAGAACACAGACCAGACCCTCACACTCTTAAAAATAATGAGTTCCATGGAGTTGCACTTGCTAAAGCTGCTTAAGCAAATCACTATACATTTCTGTCCTTAGTCTAAAAATTATTTCATCTTGTCTATTCATGACCTATTTATAAGAGGCACTTATCCTATGTTCCTCCATAGTGAGTGAATTTTCATTCTCTTTGTCTCCAATCTTATCTAAAGAGAGACAGAGAGAACAACTGAAGACAATTGAAGAAGCTAAGCTCTCTCTGTGGAAGGTCCATCCTCTTGTAATTCTTTTAAATAATGAATAAATCTTGGTCTTAGCTCCAGACATTGAAGAGAGTGTTTTGCTTTCCCATTCTTTCCAAAACCTAGAGCTTAATGGGCTAGAACCTCCTGATTGGAGTTTACTGTACCACTCAAGGAGTTCTGAGGTGTTAACTGTGCTTTTCTCAATCCAAGACTCTAATCAGTACAGCAGGCAGTTGATTGTCCAGCTCTAGGATGGTCCATTTTTACCATTAAGGACATTTTCCAATTTGGTCTTGGCTAAATGCACTGAGGGCCAGAGAAATCTGGTTGACTTTGGAAAAACTAATTCCCTCTCTGTGCCTCAGTTTCCTCTTTTTTTAAATGAAGTGGTTGGATTAGATATGTCTAAATCCTCTTCAAGCATCATCCTAAGAACATATAATTGGCCAGTGTAGATTGCAGTTTCCTAGAATTATCTTCCTGATCCCTGGAAATATCTTCCTGATCCCTGGGATTATCTTCCTATTTTTTTCCCCCTCCAACCTATCTTTACTGTCAGTGAATTCTTTCAACTTCACCTGACTCCTCTCTGACTTTTTCCTAACCCCTGGCACTTTCTCCTCAGTCAAACCAATCTACTTCCATAATTTCCTTTCCCTTTCAATCCTGTACCACTCACAGATTCAAGACTATTAAAGTTAAGGTTGACTTTTGTGACCATCTCATCCAGTTCCTTTATTTTATAGAGGAAGAAACTAAGAGAAGACCTGGTTAAGGGCTTTTCACAGGTTATATGGCCAACATCACAGTCAGGAGCTAAACACAGGCTCTCTGCACTCCACTATTCAAATACCTACTATGTGATAGGAGCCATACAAGTTACTGGAAGAGATACAAAGATAAAGAAACTCCTCAATGACTGTTTTCATGGAGGTTATAATCTAAAAGGCTTGTATGTGTGGTATTACATACACAAATATCCATCTTCTCTGATTACTGTTACTATGCCGGCCTTTTATTTTGGGGGATTCTTTTCTACCTGACAAATATGAGGTCCCATTGAATCTCATTCTTTTGATTTCCTCAACCACCCCCTCAAATGGTCTACCTATTGAAAAAAAACCCTCTGAATTGACTCTCATTCCTCTGGCTTCATCCCCAGTCATTCTGTTTTCCAGGCTCAAAAATCTAGTTCTCTCCATCTTGAGCTGCTGGTTCCCATTGCTAGGAAGCCTCTTATTCCTGACTTGGTCAGGATGAGATCTGGAAACAATGTGTCATAGATCTAAGACTTTTTCCAAGCATGGCCCGTCCCCTGTGCAGGCCAGGGCGGGAACTGAAAGCACAAGAACAAAGAGACGCCAGAGTATGGAGCAAGGAGGGCCCCAGAAGGCCTGGGCTCTGTAGTGTGACTTCCAAGGGGCAGGATTTGGGAAGCCTGAGGGTGGGGGCTTAAGATTGTGGTCAAGGGGGTGGATCTGTATTTGAACCATGTCCACAGAGAAAGAGCAACCCACAGCCAATTTTCCATGACATCTTGCCTCACTTGAGCCTCCCCCAGACAGGGAGGAGGCCAGAAAGACAATTCTGCTCCCAAAGATACATTCAGAAAAAAAAATCCATCACTTAAGAGCCATGGGAAAAGGTGCCTACTATAGGGACAGGATCAGAGTATCTTACAGAAACAACAATAATAGATTTACCAAGCATTTTGCTTATTATCTCTTTATATCCTCACAGCAACCCTGAGAAGTAGATACTAATATTATTCCCATTTTATAGAAGAATAAACTGAGGCAGATGAATAGTAAGTTCCTTGTCTACTAAATTTCTGAGACTAGATTTGAATTCAGGTCTTTCTCATTCCAAGTCCAATATGGTACTTCCTAGTCTTCCTAGCTGCCATCTCTCTAAAACAAGAGTATTGAGTTCACAGGTCATAAATCTTCCTCAAATGTATCTCTGAGATAATAGAGGGAATATATGATTTTTCCAACTTCAATAACCCCTATTCAGTCTCTCCATCATATGACTCCAAGGGAAAGATATATGCAATTGCCAGTGAAAGGGGGAAGGAAAGCAGTGAAGTCAATGTCCAATCCACATCGGATTAATAAAGCTGACTAAGAGACTTCCTACAATCAGTGATCCCAATGTCCATCTGGGAGATAGTGTGTAATCCCAGGCCATCCACCATATATCACAAAATATATATTGATGGTCCATATAGTTGTCACAATGTCAACTAGATACACAGCATGTGGATATGGGAGACATAATGGGAAATGACTGTTTTCTTTCACCCTAGTCCATCTTCTCCAATTATTCCATGTTTTATGTACCTATTTCACTATAGACTAGTAATAAATAACTCCACAATCACGTAGATATATGAAATTTGACTTCATTCCATTCAAGCCAAACCTATATAGAAGAAAAATAAAATAAGTAGATAAAGAAATCTTTGTCCTGACCATGACATATCTATAGAGTTATTTTTTTTTAAAAATCAGTATATCCTTTTGGGATAGATGGGACCAATGAATAAAGAGCCTTCTCTGAAATCAAGCAGGAAGAAGAAAGAAGATTGAATCGAATTTGCCAAACTGAGTAATGTTTCCAATAATTTCGCACTCCTCCCTGATACAAAAACCCACCTTGTGAACACTTTCTTTCAATGATGCTTCTTGACTGTGAATCATGGAGCAGCACATTGGCCAAAGAATTAAAAGTGAGAGACCTTAAGAGCAGAGGGTAGACTCAGGGTGAAGTTCATATCCATAGGCTTTCCAATGATAAGTGGAAGAAAAGATAGCATTGAAAGAAAATGCTGGAAAATGAGAGAGAATGGTCATGTAGCAAGAGCAGGAGATGAGCGACAGATCAGTGGTGAGTAAAACTCTGGTAGCCATGGGATATTAAAAGGTCTGGACTAGGAGTTTTTAACCTAGGAGGTCTGTGAACTTTAAATATTTTTTCATAACTACATTCTAATATAATTCATTTCATTTCATCACACTATTTTATTTTACACATTTCCAAACATGATTCTCAGAAGGAATTCACAGGTTTTACTTGACTGCAGAAGGGATCTAGTAGACAAAAAAAGAGTTAAGAATCCATGATGTGGAGAAAAACCTCCTACATATTGGATAGGTCCCATAGGATTTATGGGAGGACAAGGACAAGAATTCTACAAGATGACAAATTATAGATGGGCGGCAATCTGCACTGTTGGAGGGAATGCTAATTATGAGTTCATGGCTCCACTAAAATTCTAAAAATTAAAGAAGAAAATTATACAAACTGAAAATGAGGAATTGTTATAGTTCATGATGAAAACAAGAGCTTTGGGGTTTGGATCCAGATGAAGTGGTTATATTTACTGACCACCGTGCCGGGTTGCTCTAGTGAGGGCGATTGTTTCTGTGGTCTAGAATCCCTTTAGAATCATCCATTTTCCACTTTTTGACAACAAAGGCAGAACTCCTGGGTACAGATGAACTCAAACCAATTGCCTCTTACCAGCTTTCATAATACCCATTAGCAGGACCCCATCAGTCACTGAAGATCACAAATTTGTACGAAACATCTCCTCTAGGCGAGGCTCTTGGCCCCGAGGATGCAAAGCAAGACAGCAGACAAACAATTCCAGTCATGAATTCTGAGTTCAAATCCCATCTCTCATATTTAGTAGCTGTGTGATTTTTGGGACAAATTACTTACTCATCTGTAAAATGGGGGTAATGAAATAATTTTTGTAAATCATTTTTTCAATCCATAAAGTGCTACATAAATATTTACTCTAATGTAGCTAATCTGTATATTTTTACATGAAAAAGAGTAGGTTTGGGGCAAATGGAAGGAGTAAAACCCAGAAGGCTTTTGCTCAGGGGGATGTCTGGATTGGATGGGTGAGAGACAATGATGAAATATAGAGGAAATATAGAGGCAGAGGAGGAGGAGGAGGAGGAATCTGGATTCCTTGGCCTACTGTAGAGCTTCATTTGGCAGAATACTTGAGCAGAGTAATTCCACTGCTGGATACTGGTTACAATTGAACCAACTGAAAAGACAATTTTATGGGGAGGAGTAAGAGAGTAGGGCTTTTCCCTTTTGTCTCTGTGTCTGCATATACAAACCACATCTTCTACTCAGAAATCTTGCCTAGATCCCTCTTGCCCCCAAATAAAGTTGTCATTCAAGGCCCTCTAAAATAGAGCTCCGGCCTTGTTGCCTCATGGCTCCAAAATGTTCAGCCAGACTTTCTGCCCTCCATGCTTATCTTTCTCCTTCCATTTTTTCTCTCCATTCATGTCTTTTCACATGCTTGAAAAATGTCCTTCCTCTTCATCTGCTGTAGTCCCTCCTCTCTTCAAGGTCTAATTGGGAGGATCATAAATTTAGTCCTAGAAGGACCTTAGAGGCTGCCAAATTCAACCCCCTCATTTTACAAATAAGGAAAATGAGACCCAGAGAGTTTGAATAATTTATCCAGGGTCACATAGCTAATTAACTGTCTGGGGCAGGATTTAAACTCAAGTTTTCCTGACTCCCAGCCCAGAACTCTAGCCACTTCTCAGCTTTTTCCCTGAAGCCTCCTGTGACCTCCCCTCAGGTGAAAGCAGTCCCTGCCCCCTCAGACTCTCCCAGTACTTTTCCAAGCCCTGTATCTCCTTCCAGGATCACATTCTGCCCTGACTCATCATCACTTGTGTACATGTCGGATTCTCTCTCCAGTTAGACAATAATCTTTTATTTTGAGCAGGGCATATGTCCATATGTCATTTTTCATTATTGCCTACACAACACAATGCCTTGCATATAATAAGCACTTAATAAATATTTATTATTTGTTATTGGCAGTCTACCAATTCCCTGGAAAACATCTTCACAAGCACAAATAATGTTTATGACCCTCAGGTTGTCTTGGTGGCTCTGAAACTGCGCCATTGGGCCATTTTGAAGGGTGAACTGAAATCCTGTTAATAGGGGAACTGGGGGTCCCAGATTCAGCCCAAAGTGACCTTTCTGATGTCAGCTCCTGAGCTCATCCCCTCATCCCTAAGAGGTGTGTCTATTTCAGGAATAAGCTACAGGGCCGTCCAAGGAGCTCCGTTGCCCTCTGCACAGTTTATTAGAGAAGTTAACCATATTGACAACTTTTGGGTTTCCCCCCTGAACTGGTGGCAAAGAGTGGGGGAGAAAAGGTAAGCCGAGGCCAGAAATTTCCCCTGCTTTTTTCCTCAGTGTGTGAGTTTTTCATGACCCTGTGTCGTCTGTTAATTACTTTGACAGGAGAGAACGCCTCCTTCATTACTTAGCAGGTAGCCCCACAGTGCTCAAAGGGAAGCAGCAGCTATCAGGAAAATCAGCATCTGGTTTGGATAATTCTACGTATTTAGATTTTTCGTTGGAGAACTCCCCTTGGTCCCAAGTAATTGAAATCACTTATTCACAGCTTTGAGCTAGAGAGATGGCGCTGGACTCTAATTTCATGCAGTAGAAACCAACACAGGTTCCAAGAGTCTCCCAGGTGAGACGGCAGTGATAGGGCATTGAGGGTTGAGTTGGGAGTGAGGTGAGGGGATGGAGACTTCCATCTTGCCCTTAGACCTTATTGTGATTTTAGTTCCCCATCCCATGTCACTTCCATCCCCCACTCACAGCCAGGCAACAGGAGCAGGGTCCACTGCTACTTTGGGGGAAAAAAACAACCCAGTGCAATTAGCCTTGCTGTTTTTGGCTTGACTGTGTGTGGTGAAGTGCCCAGTATGATTTGGCAAGGGCCCCGGCGGCCAGAGAGGTTCCCATGGTTAGATCTGGAGCCCGAGTGTTTGGAACAAATTAACACCAGCCAAGAAAGTGAACTTAATTACTAAAATGCCAAGAGGAGGAGGTCGTTCTGCCTGCCATAGGCTGCCTGCCATCCCAGGACCTTCCAGAGCTGTGTTCCCACCCGATCCAGCCTTCGCCTCTTCCTCTCATCTAGATACTGGCTAAGGCACAGAGCTCCGACCTTTTACGTCCAGGGGCATGAAGGTCACCAAATACGAAGGCAGCCCCGCAGGTCCGTGGAGACCTGGGATGATGGGATTCTCTGAGAAACGGCCGGGGAGCCTGGAGATGGAGGCAGGGGCGATGGAGGAAAGCTCACTCCTTCCATCCAAGTTTTCTCATTAGTGGTTTGCATTGTTGAAAAAATATCTTCATTGGAGGCCGAATGTTACAGCAACATGCTGCTTTAATCCAGGGCCTTTAATCTGGGGCTTGGAAAATGTGGCCCAGAACCTCCAATAAGAGAACAATTCTTTCCCCCAGAACTATGTTCAAAATGTCAGCCTGTTCATTTTTCTCTCTACTGTTTCCCTTTCCTCACCCCTGTGCCTGCCTCTGGGGACAGTTTTCTGTCTATACTGCTGTCAACTTGGAGTCTGCTCCATATGGTTTTTGAAAAATAACCTCCTGTTTCTCTCTTTCTTTCTTTTCTGCCTCTGTTTCCCCCTTTGTTTCCCTCTTTCTGTTTCTTGCTCTGTATGCTTTCCTTTATCTCTCTCTGTCTCTGTTTCCCTTTTTCTGTTTCTCTCTGTGTCTCTCTTTCTTTTTTTCTGCCTGTTTCCCTTGTCCTCTGTTTCCCTCTTTCTGTTTCTTGCTCCATATGCTTTCCTTCTCTCTCTCTCTCTCTCTCTCTCTCTCTCTCTCTCTCTCTCTCTCTCTCTCTCTCTCTCTCTCTCTCTCTCTCTCTCTCTGTTTCCCTTTTTCTGTTTCTCTCTCTCTGTGTCTCTCTTTTTTTCTGCCTGTTTCCCTTGTCCTGTTTTCCCTCTTTCTGTTTCTTGCTCTGTGTTTTCCTTTCTCTGTCTGTTTCTTTCTTTTTTTCCTGCCTCTGTTTCCCTCTTCATCTATTTCCCTCTTTCTGTTTCTTGCTCCATATGCTTTCCTTTCTCTATCTCTCTCTGTCTCTGCTTCCCTTTTTCTGTTTCTCTCTCTCTGTGTCTCTCTTTTTTTCTGCCTGTTTCCCTTGTCCTGTTTTCCCTCTTTCTGTTTCTTGCTCTGTGTTTTCCTTTCTCTGTCTGTTTCTTTCTTTTTTTCCTGCCTCTGTTTCCCTCTTCATCTATTTCCCTCTTTCTGTTTCTTGCTCCATATGCTTTCCTTTCTCTATCTCTCTCTGTCTCTGCTTCCCTTTTTCTGTTTCTCTCTCTCTGTCTCTCTTTTTTTCTGCCTGTTTCCCTTGTCCTGTTCCCCTCTTTCTGGTTCTTGCTCTGTATGTTTTCCTTTCTCTGTTTCTTTCTTTTTTTCTTGCCTCTGTTTCCCTCTTTCTCTATTTCCCTCTTCTGTTTCTTGCTCCATATGCTCCCTCTGTCTGTCTTCCTCTCTGTTTTCCCATTCTTCTCTTTCTTCCTTTCCTCCCTTTCTCTCTTAATCTCCGGATCTCTGCCTTCCACTCGCATCTCTCTCTATAATGGAACCCATTACTCTCTTTGTCTTCCTTCTTTCTTCAATGTCTCTCACCTCCTGTATCTCTCACCCTCCTTTTCTCTCTCCCTTTTCTGTTTTCTCCTATTCTTTATCTGTCTGTCTGTCTTTCTCCCTTCTTCCCTAAGAAGTAAAATTTGTTGCCAAGAAGTAAGTAGGACTACAAGAAGAATTTCAGAATCTTACAATTAGAAGTGACCTCTTTTTAATACCCTCTATAATATTCCTGGCAAATGATCACCTGTCCTCTGGGTGAGAAGCCCAGTGACAGGGAACTCACTACCTCCCAGGGCAGCCCACCATAGCCTCAGACACCTTGAATTATTGAGAAGTTTTTCTTTACAACAGATATGGCTCTCTGCAGATTCGCTTTGAGTTCTGCCTTCTGGGGCCGGGCAGAAGCCCAGGCTTTAATATTTGAAGCCGGCCATCAGCTGCCCTCAAAATCTTAACCATATCTGACAACTCCAGCCACAGGTAAGAGGTCAGGCAGTTTCACAGAAGTGATCGGGGAATGTCTGGTGCTGAGAGATTGGCCTATTCCTGGAGCCAGGGATAAGCTCCTGCTAACTCTCTGGGCAAAAAGAGCTCCTGTCCTTTCCATTTCCTCTTTGAATCCTACTCATTTTAGTCATGGAAGTCTCTATTTGCAAGCGTGGCTTTTTCTGTACCATAGGGGTAATAATTTCACAGGGATATTGTAAGCATCAAATGAGATCATATATGGAAGCACTTTGCAAACCTTAAAATTCCAAATAAGTGTTAGCTATTATTGTTGTTTTTATTTCTTTCTCACAAGTAGAGAAATCAAGTATACAACTTCTAGAGATACAAGAAATCAGAGAACTCAGTGACAACTGGTAGGCTCTAAATTTTTCAATCCTAATAGCATCCCTCACCCCCATCTTCCAATACTTCCAGGACCCAAGCAATTCCTGTCTACTGGTGACCACCATCTTAAATAGTAAAATCACCCTATTCTCACTTTCTCCCACCATGCTCTACTTGGAACTTTAGCCCTCCCACCTTCCAGCTGGTCTGCCTTAGCCCTGTTGATTGATTACAATAAGCATCATGTCTCATACAATCAATGGGCAGTTCTGATAACTTGGGTTGATGGCCCCCATCTCACATGCTTCTCTGGTCCTTCCCTCAAAATGCATCATTTCAAACGCCTTCATCCAGGTAGAACCTCTGGAAGTTGTCTAATTATTACAGATACTCCAAGAAATAACGAGCTCTTTCTTACTTCTCCCTGGAACATACCCTCCACTTTTCTGTTTCTACCTTGCTTGACTCTATGCCTTCTGTTTGGAGTTTCTTATTTTCTCTTTTTCATCTATTAAATTCCTACCCAGGCTCCATGGAGTATTCAGAAAACTCTAACCTAACCCAGAACTAGAGAAATCAGCATGTGGTAAAAAATCCAGGGATTCAGGGTCAAAAATTCACACTTCAGTTCCATAAATTACTTACTTCTGTGGCCTGAGGCTCTGCTTCTGTACCCTTCTGTGGGAAAACATGGTTCCCTTACAGTTCTAACTCCAAGAATCACCAACACTGACTTAATGGCATTCAGGTGGACTAGATCTTAACCATAGCTAGAAACCGGAGTCTGAGAGATTGGCTCTAGATGTTTGGCCATGGCAGATGGGCAGTAAGAGTAGCGAGAGGGTGGAACCCCAGGGGAAGCTGCTTTCTTGAGTGCAACAAGACTGAGTATGGCAACTTTTATTCCAAAAGTTCTCTGCGGGATCCATTTCCTCACCAGGAAACCATCCCTCATGACATAAATGGGAATCATCCACATTTATAAAAGTAAGGGGGTTGGAGTCAGGACTTCCATAGGCTTTTCCTAGCATGGCCCCCAACTCGTTCCCTTGCCCCTTTCCCTTTGTCCTTGTTTTTTCATTATCAAAAGATGTAAGATAAGGTCCTGCCCTCAGCAGATTTAATAATCTGTCTATTCTGGGAAGTCTATCGCACTGAATGTAAAACTTTGAACTGGGAAGATGGGATGCTGTCAGACTCTAAGGTTTGAATAAGATTAGATAGACAGATAGATAGGCAGAAAGATAGGCGGCAGATAGACAGACAAACATACAAATAGATAGATAGATGATAGACAGATAGGTGGGCAGATAGACAGATGGGCGGGCAGATAGATAGATAGATAGATAGATAGATAGATAGATAAGCAGATATACAACAGACAGACAGATAGATAGCTAGATAGTTAGACAGACAGACAGATAGATAGATGACAGACAGGTGGGCAGATAGACAGACAGACAGGCAAGCAGATAGACATACAAATAGATAGATAGATGGGCAGATAGAAGACAGGTGGGCAGATAGACATACAGATAGATGATGGATAGATGGGCAGACAGGCAAATAGATAGATAGATAGATAGATAGATAGATAGATAGGCAGATAGACAGACAGACAGATAGAAAGATATAGAAATGTAGTGTGTGTGTGTGTGTGTGTGTGTGTGTGTGTGTGTGTGTGTGTGTGTGTGTAAAACTCTTTGGAAATGTTAACTTCCTTTATAAATGTCAGTCAGTTGTTGTTAAAAAGCATTGATATTTCCATTCTGAAATCATATATCTAGTCAACCAGTCAGCAAGCATTTATTAAGCCATTTTACAAAATAGGAAACTGAAGTGTTGTTTTTTTAATTTGTTATTTTTTAATTTTTATTTTTCAAAACTGAGATTTGAACAGGCTAAGTGTCATAGGCCCTGAAGAACAGAGTTGAGAATCCTACCCAGACACAGGGACTTTGGGCATCGAGAGCAGGAAAAAAAATTTGTTGTGAATTTGAAGTATTGTTCGATTTAGTTATTTCTTTTGTCAAGTCCTGCTTTCAAGTGATACGAGACAATGGGGTAGGGGAGGGGAATGGAAAGAAGTGATTCAGAAATTATCCTCGGAGTTCCAACCAATACTGTGTGTTTGCTTTATCCCTCATGGTCAAGAGGAAGAGTATCATCTCTAATCCTAATGGATTGGAGTCCGTTTCATAAAGAGAAGACCTGGAATCCAGGTCTACTACCCACTACATTTTTGACTTTGGAAATTCACTTCTCCTAGACTCAGTTTCTTCCTCTGTAAAATGAGAGATTTGACTCTCTTCCTGTTTTAAATCCTCTGACTTCCTGTTCCTAGGCTTTGTCACTGATCATTGTGAAAGCCATGGAAAAAAGATGGCCCAGGTGGTACCTCAGTTTCCCTTTCTGTAAATGGGCCCATATGGGCATTCAAAGTAGAAGAAAATTGCCTTTAGCAAGCAAATAACAAAAGAGGAAGCATCCTCAATCCAGGAATTCATAAGCCATGGCAAATTATAAAGGATAAGACAATGAGACTATAGATCTAGATCTAGAAAGGACTTTGGAGGTCATGTCATCCAAAAGTCTCATTTTAGACATGAAAAACAGAGTATTTCCCCACAACTCCTAGGAGAATACCTTTGAACCGAGGTCCCCTGCCTCCAAGGGTCTCTTCCACTGGATCACACTGACTTTCATTTATGATATGAATGGGGGCTCTTATGGGGAAAATATCCATTGCAATGACATATAAATTATAGATTTATGCAGACATATAAATATGTAAAGTAACTAGAGTACAGCAATTGATGGAAGGTATAAGAAAATTGATTTGATTGTCTAGCTTTTGCACCAAAATTTCTGCCCAGCATGAGGAAGTTCTGCTGAGAGGCAATCCTTTCGAATGGGATTCTTCCCAGTTTCCCAGGGTAACAGGACAGTGGAGTTTCAGGTACCCTGATGGGCTCTCTCAGGGCCCACCCATCACGAAAGGACTTCTCTCTTTCTTGGTGGTGGGGAAACATCACCCTTCCCTTCTGTTTGGAAGTTCTTTCACCCAGACTTGAGGTCCCGGTTTCCCAAAGTCTGACTTCTTACACCAGCTGATGAGCCCCCAAACTAATTCAGTGTGCTGCTTAATAAGAAGAATGACATCTGTCTTGGGGCTAGGGAACATTATCACCTTCTGTACACACACACACACACACACACACACACACACAATCACACACTCAGACACACACACACATACACACACACATACACACACACACACAATCACACACTCACACACACACACACACACACACACACACACACACACACCCCAGCTTTCTATATTATTTATGCTCTCTTTGAAGAGGACTTGCTGAAAAGACACTGAGAAGGAAATGGAGCTGTGGTTTGAGATGTAAGGGACCAAATGCCCCGGGAAACCCAGACTGAGTGTTTTGATGAACTAATATGGGCAGCTTGGAGAGAAGGAAAGCCATCATTTGTAAAGAACTGGGTCATGTCTCATCCCAGCTGGAGAGGACGTGTGAGATGGGGGGAGGACGTTCTCCGGGCTGCTTTGAGAACATGTTACAGCCCCATTTTGCCATATGACAAGACAGTGGAAGAACATGGCCTCCAAATCCCGTTCAGTGTGTGTGGGTGATTTCCAAGGGTGTGGTGTCCTAATACAGAATGTCCCAGACAGTGTCAGTGACTCCTGAAAAATGCACTTAAGCCACAGAAACTTCTTGAATGTACCCATCTGGACAGGGGCACCAGAGAAGTAGCTTTACAGTCTGGAAAAACAAAATGGGTTTTCCAGAGCCTTATCAAGAAAATTCTTGGGACCTGAAGCTAGAAGGACTTTAGATATCAAATGCTTCATCTTACAGATAAGAAAACCGAGGCCCAAAAAGGTTATCTTCACTCATTCACACAGCTAATCATTAGCAAAGTTAGGATTCAATCCAGGTTCAGTTATTCAAAATTTCCATGACAATACACAACATTTTGTCAGTTATTCTGTCAACATTATTTAGCCTCAACAAAGGGTGTGCTGGTCAGTGTTTAACAATCAGATCTCCAGGAAAAAAATATGGTATCCAAAATTCACTTTTAAATTTGATCTATATTAACATTTTCTTAAGCCTAGATAATCAAAATGATAAATCAATTTCTGATTTGTTGTGTTTACCAATTTCCAAAGTATAAATGCTCACAGTGAAAATTTAATAATTAACTCTTTGTGAGTTGGTTGGAACTGATTCCAGCATATTCATGGTTCTAACTGTATGCAAGAAACTGTCTAAGGACTAAAAAAGTCAAGGCTTGCCCTCTAGCTTACAGTCTAGTAGAGGAATTAAAATACATATAAAATGTGAATGAGTAACAAGACCCAACTTCAGATTTTAGCTTCTCTCTCAATGGATGTGTGACTTTGAACAAGTCTTTTGAGCTCTCTGAACCTCATTTTCTACATCTGTGAAATGGGGGTGACATCAGATTACATGAGAAAAGTGCCTTAAGGAACCATAAAGTGCTTTTGGAATTTGTTAGTGATATTATTACAACACAGAGTATGGCAAAAGCATGCCCTGCCCTTCTGACATTCTCTATGTTTGAAAGTCCCTCCAAGCTCTGACATTCCATGTTCTAAAGTCCCTCCTACTTGTAACATCTTTGCTTCTAGAGTCTCTTCCAGGTTTGACATTCTATGTTCTAAAGACTTTTTCTTCTCTGACACTCTATAATCCAAGGTCCCTAGCCCCTCTAATATTTTATACTTTTTGCTTCCTTTTCAACTCTAACATTCAATGTTCCATATGTTCCCTTCTAGCTGTGACATCCTAAGATTCTTCTGGGAGTGCTGTCTAGCAAGAAATCTAAGTCCCTCCGAGGTCCACAGCAGATGAAATGGAATCCTCCTTTTCTGTCTAAATTCGGAGATGAGTACCGGAAATTGAAATCTGGTTAGATTTTTTTTTATATCAATCAAGCACTAATGTCAGGGACTAAAACAGAGGACCAAAAAGTCTGTCCCCAGGTAACATATAGCTCATGTGGAAATTGATCTCTGAGGAGTCAGGCCCCAGAGTTCAGTCAGCAAGCCACAGAAGGCCAGCAGGATGGTGAATCTCTGCTACATTGAGACCTCAAAATACCCTTCAAAGTTTTCTTTTCCTTAGATACCTTTGTGGTAATGGCAGCCTTCCATTATCTCTTATCTTTTGGGCACCTCAAATGGCCAAGCCTAGGAATCAACTCAACATGGGGAGACTAGTCTGCATTTTTGTAAGACTTGACAGTTTCCAGTCTCTTCTCCTTACAGTAATCCCTTCTACTTCCATGTAAGAAACACCATCATTATCCTCCCCATTTTACAGCTGGCAAAACTGAGGGACAGAAAGACACTAAGTGAGTTCACCCAAAGTCACACAGTTAACTAGAGGCAGAGTTGAGACTCAAACCCAACAACTCTAGTGCCATTTTCATTAAGTTTAATTGGGACAGCTAGATGGTTCGAGTGACCGGCCTAGAGTCAGGAGTACTTGAATTCAAATCTGGTCTCAGACACTTATTAGCTGTGTGACCCTATTTGTCTCAGTTTCCTCCTTTGTAAAATGAGCCTGAGAAAGAAACTGCAAAACCATTCCAGTCTTTTTGCCAAGAAAATTCTAAATGGACTTATGAAGAGTTAGGACTGAAGTGACTGAACAACTAGCACCTAGGACAGTGCCTGGCCCATAATTGCCATTTAATAAATATCTTTTGAATGAATAAATGAAGTGACTTGCTGAATGAATAAATGACTTTGACTTCCCTATATGAAGCAAATAACAATAAGCCTAGGATTTGAAAGCAGCCCTCTCTCATATATACATATAAATATATTTAGAGAGATATGTGTGTGTTATTAAAAATTTCCCTCAATTACATATTAAAATAATTTTTAACATTTGGTTTCTTAAGTTTTGAGTTCCAAATTCTATCATTCCCTCCCTTCCTTTCCTCTCCCCTCCCTGAGATAGCAAGCATTCAGATATAGGTTATACATGTGCAATCATAGAAAACATTTCCATATTAGTCATTTTGTCCAAGAAGACTCAAATAAAAGAAAGAGAATGAAAAAAAGAAAGTGAAAATACTTCAGTCTGTACAGAGATAATATCAGTTCTTTCTCTGGAGGTGGAAAGCATGCTACATCACGAGTCTTCTGGGATTGTCTTGGATCATTGTATTGCTGAGAATAGATTAACTTTGTTGAAGGATGTTACTGTATACAACATTCTCCTGGTTCGGTTCACTTCACTTTACATCAGTTTATCTAAATCTTTCCAGGCTTTTCTGAAATCATCCCTCTTGTCATTTCTTACAGCATGATAATATTCCACTGCAATCATATACCACAGTTTATTTAGCCCTTCCCCCATTGAAGAGCATCCCTTTAATTTTTAGTTTTAAAGTACCACAAAAAGAGCTGCTTGAAATATTTTTGTAAAAATAAGTCCTTCTTTATTTCCTTGGGATGCAGACCCAGTAGTGACACTGCTGGATCAAAACATTTGCACAGTTTTAAATCCCCTTAGGCATAGTTCCAAATTGCTCTCCAGAATCATTGGATTAGTTCACAACTCCACTAACAGTGCATTAGTCAGAGTGCTCATTTTAAATCTAGTGCTCTTTCTACCCATCCCACTACCCTGGTTAGAGATTCAAGAGGCAGTTTCTGTGCTGTCATGGAGATTGAAGCTAAGTTGTTCCTATCCTAGACTGGAAGCCCTTTGCAGTCAGAGGCTACTCAGAGTTCTCTGCTCCATGCCTGGGTGCATGAAGTCTTCCTCCACCTCCAATTTTACTAATAAGTGACACCCCAAAAATTGCTTCTGTGTATTTCGTAGTACTCCTAACTCATTAAGGTCTAATGAGACAGATAAGAGAATGAGTTCACTGATGTGTTACACTCCAATTGGGGTAGCTGGGTAGCACAGTGACTCAAAAACAAAGTCTAGAGACAAAATAACCATGGCCTCCAATACTTAATAGCTCTGTGAACCTAGATAAGTTGCTTAATCTCTGCCTGCCTCAGTTTCCTCATCTGTAAAGTGGGGATCATAATAATAGCACTTCCCAAAGTTGTTTTGAGGATCAAATCCGATAATAATTGTACGTGCTTAGCACAATGCCTGACACATACACAGTAAACACTTTGTAAATGTTAGTTATTCTGATCATAGCAACAGACTTGGGTCATGCTCTCATTACCATTATTCTAAGACCCTGTAGCCAGTTTTGGAAATAACCCATTGTCTCTGGGAAGAGACTGGTCCCACCCCTCTCCTAGAAGATGATCCAGCAAAATCCCAGAGGGAGATGACTGACTCAGACAATTCAGACATGCAGACAAGGGAAAGATTCCCATGAGTTCTGTTAAGTTTGAAAGGGGCTCCGCTTTCTGGCAGGGCATGAGCTTGTCCTGGTTTTCCCCACTCTGAAGGAGGGTGACTTTTTTAGTTAAATAGAAAGAGCTCTGGGTTCAAAACCGCCTTTGTCTCTTGTTACCTGTGTCACTTCTTTATCTCTCTTGACTTTGGGTTCCAAACCTGAAAAATGAAGGGGTTAGAATAGACAGTACCAGAGATCCCTTTCAGCAATGATCCTACCATCCCATGATCCTCTGAGGTCGGTATTGACTTCAATAATGATGTCACTCAGCCAGAGAAGAGACTTTCCCTCTAGAGCTGCCCCTCTCGCCATGAATCTTTCATCTCCAATGAGCTGTAGAGTTTCCTCTGGCTCATGGATGCCAGGACAACAGAACTGGTCCATCTGCTCTTCCAGTCGTTCATCTCCTTGGGGATGTCTTTAAAGCCATTTCTTGGGAGCAAGGTCTCCATGGCCTCCTTACACTAGTCATGCTCCTTTCTTTTACCCAGCAATTAAACATTAATCACAATCAATCATTTCTGTAGAATTATAAGAACCATGAAACACACCCTTATGACAGTCTTACAGAGGAGACAATAAATACAATATTTTCCTCATTTTACAAATAAGGAAATTGACCAAGAACACATAACGATACCAAAAAGAATAGCTGGGATTTGAATCCAGGTCCTTCCCAGTGCCACGGACAAAATGCTTTCCTTTATAATAAGCGAGAGATATAACTAGCAATTTTATTTCACATTAGGGCAAATGAAAGAAGTGAAGGAGGTGTGAAGGGGTGATAGGATCATGGATTTAAATCTGAAAGGGACCCTAGGGATAACCTAATCCAATCTCCTCCTTTTCTAGAGGAGAAAAATAAGACCCAGGGAGATTCCAAAGGAAGCCCATCTCCAGCCTACTGGGAGGTTTCTGTAGCAGAGCTTGGAGGGTAGCTATGAGAGGAGAAAGACCTGGGATTATGTTGTCTGCACCCTATAAATTCTCCACCCTGAGACAAAGCCCTCTATACCACCCTAATAACAGCACTGTACTAAACTGCTAGTCTACTTAACGGAGAACAATTCAAAGTCTAGGGTTTGTTCATGGGTCACTTTCAAGGCCTATGGGCCTCTCGGCCCACTTGCTCAAAGGCCATTCTACCCTAGCTTTAAAAAACTTTACTTTTTGGAGGGGCTGTTGATTCATATACCCATAAAGCCAACCACATCCAGGCCCGAGCAGTTTTCTGGCCCACCCAGGATTGGACCTAATCACAATCCCTAAAATTAAGTTTCTTTGCCAAAAGGGCAAATGGGGGGAATGCCAAAGAAAACAAAACCTTCAAGTCTTAAACTTGTACTTCTCTTGACCCAAATCCCCCAACCAGATCCTCTGCCCTGCACAGGGTATCTTGCAGACTAGCCAAGAAAGCTTACACTAGCAGCAAGGAGATTTCCAAAAATGTATAGGATTGTCCCCTTTTTCCTCCTGCCTCTAATCCCACCCAGCCCAGCCCTGTCTCTAGATTCTGTCACTGGGGCCATTTGCTACTTAGGGGTTCCTTGGCTTCTCCCCAGCCAGCCAGGGGTTTCTCGTAACTCTGCTTCTCAGCCCAGCTCCCTTTTTAACATCATAAATTAAAAAATGTTTCCTTTATAAAAAAGAAAGAAAGAAAGGGAAAAAACACAATTCCAAACAAAACATAAAAGCCTTTTAATGGAGGGCATAATGAAGCCGAGGAAAAACAGGCTTAGCATTGAATTTCTTTGACATTTCACCTATTAAATTATGAACTTCTTAAAGAAGAGCCTGGATTTTTTTTTTGGCCAATTAAGGTTCTTTAATGAAGAACAAAGCTTCTATTGTCTTTCTTCAGTGAGCTCCAAGTGGTATGGGTTGGGGGGGGTGGGGATGAGCATCAAGGGATGACCCTTGAGGTAAAAAAGCAGCCAATCTCTCGAGGAGGACCAGAATAGACAGAGGCCTTGCCCAGGCCCCAAAGCCCAACCCCCATCTCCCTGCCATGATCTTCAGACTCCAGGCAGACCTTGGGATGGAGAAGGAAACAGGAAGAGAAGGTTCCCAAGGGAGCATGAGATTTGAAGTTACTATTTGAAGGAAACCTAGAAATTATGTCAACCTCTTCATTTTATAATTGAATTGAAGCCCAGAGAGATAGCAAGCTACAGAAGTAGAACTTGAATCCAGAACCTCTGATTCCAAATGCAGAGCCCTCTCCCTTGGGTCACGCTATCTAAGCACCCAGATAGGATCCAGATTCCATTCCTTCTTAGCTGTGTGATGTGGGGATAGTTCCTATTTTTTCAGGTCTCAGTTTCTTCCTTCCAATCCAATCCAATAAGAATCCATTTTTGGTCCAGGTCCATTATCAGTCTGCTTTTAGTGGCAGAAGGTAAAATGTGTGCCCATCCCCGCCCTCAAAGGCCTTAGACTCTGGCCTGTGGTCCCTTCCCAAGCTGGATCCAATGGCTCCAAAGAGAAGGAGAAGCTACAGTTACCCTTAAGAACAAGACCAGAAAGGCAGAGGGACAGAGAAGGCCAAAGGTCAAAGTCCAGTTCAATCTCTCTGCCCTAATTATCATGAGCAGATCACTTAACTTCTCCAGGACTCAGTTCTCTCCTTTATCAAATGAGGGCCAGGGCAGTGGAGAGAGCATCAGCCCCAAAGTCAGGAGGACCCGAGTTCAAATCTGAACTCAGACACTTAACGCTTCCTGGCTGTGTGACCCTGGGCAAGTCACTTACCCCAAATAAATAAACAAACAAATAAAATAAAATAAGAGCCATGTCCAGCCATCCTGATCTATATCTGACCACTGGACCAGATGGAGGGGAAGGTGAGGCAGGTGACCTTGCACAACCCTCCCACCCTTAAATCCCATTCACTAGCATGACATAGTGTCCCCTCCCCAATGTCATGGTCCTCTTAGAGAATGAATAACAAACAATAAAAGGAGGATTAGGGGGCCTCTGGGGCCCCTTATAGCTCTAAATCTATGAGGCTAAAATCTTAGTGAGCTCTGGATATGAGAAGACTTCAAGATTGAAAGAAAAACATGTTCCCAAGTCTGTAAAGGGACCACAGGAAATGTGAGAGAAAAAGCCTAAAAATAGAGTTGTCTTATAGATGGAAAGCAGAAAATGGTATATTGTTGGAATAACAGACACTAAGGCTGGAAAGGTCTGTTAGAGGTCATCTCATCTCATCCCCTGGGGTTACAAAAGACCAGCTCACTGAAGGCCAAGCCAGAGTTAGAACCCCTGGGTCCTCATTTCCAGGCTCTTTGAGCTTGTTTCTATGAGCGATGGACACTGAAGACAGTGAACTCTCTGCTCTTTTTCACCTGGCTTCCTTGGGGATCAGAAGCACCTAGAGGGCTGGAAGGGAGAAAGGAAGAACTGAGTGGATCACTAAGGACATTTGAGATTTATTATTTCTCCCGTTTGGATTTAAGCCTTTCCATTGCTACGATCATGTAAATGGTCTTCAGTGAAATGTACCAGATAAAGGACATATGCAAGGAGCCATAGTGAGATGAGATTGAGTGATGTAGGTCATTCATGAAGGACCAGACCCAAAGGATTTGTCAAGAAGCTGCATTTCATGTTTACAAATATATGAATGATAAGCCGGATCTCTATATTGTAAAACAGAAGGATGGTTCTGTTCCCTTTTCTGAAGAAAGACATCATACCTAGCTGATCAACGTTGGGGGGCTGAGCCAATTTACAACTGTTGAGACCAAAGTCAGAGAGCCGGTGCTGTACATAGCAGAGCACTACAGATAAAGAGCTTGATACCAAGGTATTTCTTCTAAGATTTGGACTCAACTTATCCCATAAAGTGACAGGAATAAGCACAGAGAGGGGTTCCATCTGGCTAACTTCATTTGGGAAAAAAGCCACATCTCTGGGGAGTAGAAGTGACTTCCCAGGGCAGCCTCAGATAGGTTCTTTGGTTCAGGAAATGATTGACAGCACAGCCTGCCTTGCTGGACTGACTTCCATAACTTTAGCACATGTGATCCTCCCTATCCTTTCTCTGAAGCCTTTGAAATTTGCTCTACAAAAATATAAAAATAAATTCAAGGTTGTACGTCAGACTATTTCTCTAAGACGGAGTGGCCGCTTCCCTTCAAGATGACCTTTTTTAATTAAGCAATGGATTCTGCCTTGTTTTTGGAAACCTAGATGCAGAAAGAGAGCTGTCCTTGTTGGTTCCTCCCCTTTTTGAAGGATGAAAATGAAATTAAATCCCACTAATAAATTATGTGTTGCTCTGTTTATGGCCGGGAGAACTCCAACTGATGGCTAAATGAAGTCCATCATGACAACTATATCATATGTCTGGATCAAGCTGTGATCTGTTTCCTGTCATCTTCATCTATTTCCTCTCTTTGTCTAAGCAGTGTGATGTTTCTTTTCCTGACTCTCTTAACCTTCACTCAGATGTGTTCCACTTTGTTTTCCTATCTCCAGTCCCTAGATTTCCTCATGTGGTTATGTCTTCTTAATTACAATACTGTTCCATCCTTTTGGCCTATTCTATTACTTTTAAATAAAGAATGCCTTTCTATATTTCATATTCTAGCCATGAATGTCATTTTTTGCAACCTGTTTACAAATATCTATGATCTATTTATCATCTATTATATCTAGCTATCATTTATCTGTCAATCATCTATCAATTATCTTTATCTATCCATCTACCTATCATTCATCATCTGTTTATTCATCTATCTATTTATCTATCTATCTATCTGTCTGTCTGTCTGTCTGTCTGTCTCTGCTGCCTTCCCATCCTGGAACATCCCTCCATCCTTGCAGTCCCTTCTCCCATTTGATAAATTTTTTCCAAAGTCTCCATTTTGGGGGAATCCAGGTTGATCAGCCTTTATTCCCCTCTCAGCTCTGCTTCTGACTTCTCAACTACTGTCTCACCCTGTAGTTTCCCTCAATGCTGAGGCCTTCTCGCCCTGGAATATCCCTTGACCCCTTGCAATTCCTCTTATCCCATTATTTGTACATTCCTCTTGGAGCCTCTCTTTTGAGGAAGGGTCCACGTTGCTCAGCTTTCATTCCCCTCTTGGCTCTGTTTCTAACTTTTCAGATTTCTTCAATATGTTCCTAGTCCCATCCCCATGCTAGTGCCTTCTCCCCCAGACACAGACATACATACACACACAGAGCTCTCTTTTATATGTTGTCTTCTTCCTCCTCTTTAGACGGTAAGCCCCTGGAGGACTAAGAATGACTTTTTATGTTTGTTTATAAATAGATATAAATATACATATATATCATATGCTTGTTGTTTGCTAGTCATAGTTGGTACTTTTTTATATAAACCATGAATTTTATGGTTTATTCCTATCTTGTCTACTGTGAATTTCTTAGCTATTTATATATTTTAATAAAAACTTATAAATTTTATTTATAAAATATATAATAAATATATTTATATATAAATACATAAAATGTATTTGAATTTATATTTATATATAAATATATAAGAATATATTTCTTATATTGTACCTATCTTCTATAGCTTATAATGTGATGCTCAGAAAATTTCTTTTCTCCCATTCCATTTTCATTTGATGAGTTTTGCAGGTTCCAGGCAAATAGACACATTTTACTCATGATCAAAATTTTGGCATTCCTATGTTTTAAGTTGCAATCCAGAAATCCAAATTTCATTCTTCAACACCATCTACTTATTCAAAAGATCTAGGTTTAAATCTCAATTCTTCTACTTACTATCTATGATAAGTAATTATAGAAATTCTCTACGCCTCAGTTTCCTCATCTGAAAAAGGGGGGAGTTGGACTAACTAATCTTTACAGTTTCTCTCAGCTCAAATATGATGTGTTTCTCTTTTTACATGACCTTGTAGACTTTAAAGAGAAAATAAAAGGCAAATGTTATCATTTTTCCATGCTCAAATATTCCATGACACTGTGATCTTGAATCATGAACACTTTGGTATGAATTTGTTTTATTAAAAAGCAATTATCTCTGAAGAAAAGGTAATGAGTGAATAACTGGAAGGAGAAAATGGCAGCAAAACAACTTCTCAGATTTGTTATAAATTTTTCTTCGGGATTTCCTATAGTTGAATGAACAATGGGTTCAGACATATTTTTTAGTTCTCTACGCTAACTCTAAAGATTAGTGTCTACACCACCCTAAATTAGAGATGTTTCCAGTCAATCATCAAGCATTTATCAAGAATCAAATAAGAATCAAACTTCAAAGGAAAAGATGAAAATATCTCTGACTTGGAGGAATTTAAAATCTGTCCAAAGAGACAGGATATTTCTATAAAATTAAACATAAACCTCATGAATAGAACTCCAAGCCTGGAATAAAAAAAGACCTGAATTGCAGTTTTACTTCAGATCCTCACTGTTATATGACTTGGATGCAAGTCACTTCACCTCAGTTTCCTCATCTGTAAAATGAACTGGAGAGAGAAATGAGAAACTACTCTAGTATCTCTGCCAAGAAAAACTCGTGAAGAATCTGACATCACTGAAATGACTGAACAATGAGCATAAAAAAGAGTGTCTGGATCAGGGATTTAGTTGGTTTAAGGAACTGCCAAAGAAGCAAACTTTCCCCACC
The DNA here is from genome assembly GCF_048593235.1 of Sminthopsis crassicaudata. Classification (NCBI taxonomy): domain Eukaryota; kingdom Metazoa; phylum Chordata; class Mammalia; order Dasyuromorphia; family Dasyuridae; genus Sminthopsis; species Sminthopsis crassicaudata. Next base: position 233,125,286 of record NC_133622.1, on the reverse strand, counting down.
ATAGCAGGTAGCAGCTGCCTTAAGCAATGAGAAATTTAATGTATTTCCAGGAAGACATGACCAATACGAGTCTATGGCAGGACATGAACCCATTTTTCTAGCTCTAAGACCCACTATGGCTCTGCCCCTCTTCCCAGTAGCCCATCTCCCTCACCCCTGGAGTCAGTCATCCTACATGGGGAAGATGGGAAGCTCCCACTCATGACTCAGGCTGGACTGAGTAGCCCAGAGCTTCCCAGTCCTTCCCAGGGGCTAGGTCCAGGTTTAAAGGGAAGGCATTAGGCAGGCTAATCGCCAGTAATCACATTGTTTGAATTAGCATTGCTAGTGCTTCCCACTAAACGGTTTGTTATTTTAAATAACCCTTGGTGTTTTGAATTATGTTCCCTGGACGGAATGTAGGGAGCTCTTCTCCAACTGCTTTATGGGGAGGAAGGGCCTCATAAACCACAGGGTTTGCTCCTTAAATCCTGACCTTTGTTCCCTGGACCCAGCCTAGGAAGGACGCAGGGATTAGTGGCTCACCCTGCCAGACAACAGAACTCTGCTGAGCTCTGGGGATTGGGGAAAATCAACTCAGCATTTCTAGGGTTCTCCTAGAAGTTGGTCAGAATGAAGAACAGGAATGACTGGGTTCTGCTTGAAAGAGGAGGAGGCTGAGACTCCAAAATAATCTACCCACATTCACCCACTTAATTCATGACCAAGCCAGGACCAGAAACTAGGTCCTGAGGTATAGAGCCACCTGCCACCTTGGCCTTAGAGGCAGGGAGGTCTGTTTTCCAAAGCTTACTAGTTGTGTGACTTTAAGTAAGTCATTCGTTCTCTGTTTGCCTCAGTCTCCTCGCCTGTAAAATGGGAGTATGCACTTGATGGCTTCTGAGTTTCCATGAAGTTTGCCACTACCCCAAGAGCTCAAGATAAAGGACCACTATGTTTGAGTCAACTTACAGTGAGTCTGACTGGCTGATAAAACCAACAGAGTGCTCTACCACTGGTTCTGCATGTGAACTTTTAAGTGGATTCTCTAAATTTGGGCATCTCACATCTCTTTTGAGTTTCTTCAATTCTGCTCACCCTAATACCACTTTAGAGGTCATGTACCATTCCCATTGCCCCCTCTTTATTCTAAGAGTCAAAAAAACAAGAATAAGAGAATTAAAGACCATTAGACACCTTAAAACACGGAAAGTGAGAATTGGGAAGGATTTTAAAACATAAGACATAAAATAAAAGAAGGGGGATTTTTAGGATGCCTTGGAATAATAGAACATGGAATGCTGGAACTTTAAGAGAACTTAGAATATTAAAGGTGGAATAGATCTTAGAGATCACAGGAGGATCATATTTTAGTAATATTCTAAGCCATTTTTGTCAGATGAAAAAACTATGGCCTAGAGGGATTGATAAGGATCAGACCAGGAGCCATTCAAGCTCTCACAAAGGCACTCTAGAAAGCAACCCAGCCAGAACAATAGACTGACTCCTCTATTAGAGTTCTATGTTCCCTTTCCTGAGCCAAACCTGGGTCCAGTCTGAGTCTGAAAATGCTGGCAACTTAATTTTTATTTGCATCACTAGTTTAACCAATTCCAGAATCCCTGACTTAGAACCTATCAAAGAGCCCAAGAGGAATTCTCAAGCCAGAAGACAAAGTCTTTCTTTCTGTCTGAATACAGTAGAATGAACTCAAAGTGCTCTCTGACTATGCTCAATAGTCTTAGGAGCTATATAAAATATAAAATATATAGAGAATAGAATCCTATATAGAATAGGATTCTAATGGAAGATGTGCCAGACACAGAAACCTGAACTCAAATCCTGCCTCTGACTATTGCTAGCTGTGTGACCATGGATATCACCTAAACTCTCAATTTCCCCATTTCAAAAATAGAGATAATAATACATATAGTTATTTTCCCACAGGGTTGTTGCAAATATCAAAAACGATGAGCAGCCAACAAGCATTTACTAAGAACCTACTATGTGCTAAGTGTTTGGAGTTTTTTAAAAAAAAGGTTAAAAATAGCCCTTGTCCCCAAGGAGATTTTATATGATGAGGTGGAGGTAGGGGGGAAAAAGGGACATATGTGTGTGCGTGTGTATTTTTTAAACTCCAAATACTTAGGCAAATAAGGCAATATTTCATTAGAAAAATAAAGTATTTCTAAGCCTAAAAATATTATATAAAGTGGCTTCGAGTCCATTTACATAAGACTTTCCTCACTGGTTGAGATTGATGATTACTCAGTGTTCCATGCCTTTATGAAAGGTAGAGTAGATGAGAGTTTGGGAGAAGATCTTGCTCTTCTGTTTCCATCTTTTAGGAAGAAGATATTCTCTCCCTTGAAGGAAGAGAAAGATTCTGGGAAATAACTGACCTATGGAGGAGCTAGCATCTCCATCAAGCTCTACACTCCAACTTGTGAGAATAGAGACTTCAGGGAATTAACAAGGAATCTAATAAAAAGAGGAGGGAAGATAGCACCAAGACTCTAAAGGAATACAGAAATTTCTCAAAAAAATTTCAAGACAAAGAAAATTGAACCAATACCTGAACAGCACAGGATTCTGTGTATTTCCAAGGGACTGTGCAGTCACAGACATGTTTCTCCAGGGTTCAGATGATTAGAAATGTGAAAGCAGAATTTATGCCCTGAACCACAGAAATAACTGGAAAACAATAGAAAAACTTGAATTCAAGTGGTGAGACTCTCCAAAGAAATGAAACAGAGGGAAATACAAATATACAGAGCAAAAAGGGGGGAACAAAAGCCCAATATTCCCAGGAAGTCGCCCATCCAAATGCTAACCAGGCCTGATTGCTTAGCTTCTGAAATCAGACGAGATAGGGTGCATTCAGAGTGATGAAGAACAATCTGGAGAAAAGAAGCAAAAGGCAAGAATGTTAAAAGAGCACACACACTATATATAATTATATATATATATATATATATATATATATATATATATATATATAGAGAGAGAGAGAGAGAGAGAGAGAGAGAGAGAGAGAGAGAGAGAGAGAGAGAGAGAGAGAGAGATTGTATTGAAGATTTTTTATTTTCAAAACATATGCATGGATAATTTTTCTTTTTTAGGCTTTTTTTAAATAGATGTATTACTTTTAAATTTTTTATTAAAGCTTTTTATTTTTCAAAACATATGCATGAATAATTCTTCAACATTAACCCTTGCAAAACCTTGTATTCCAGACTTGCCCCTCCTTCCCCCCACCCCCTCTCCTAGAAGGCAAGTAATCCAATGTTTAAAAATATAGCATAGAATCTATACCAAAAAAAATATTGATATTGAATCTACTAGATCATGAAGACTCCATATAAAGGCAAAGACTGTATTTTATCTCATTTTGTGTCCCCAGGACTCACTAGAGTGCCTAGCACATAATATATGTATCATAAATATTTTTGATGGATTGACTAGGCTGAAGACAGTATAAACAAAGATAAATTAAACATTTCAGGCCTCTAAGGAAACTATGTCAAAATTCCAAATATCAAAAGTTCTCAAGCTGCAACCCCAAGTGACAATTCTGCAAATCTAAGTCTAATCACTAATGGAAAAAAAAAATAGATGGATGTTCAATAATGGGGAGATAGTTGAATATAGAGCTCTATATATGGCCCATAGAAGTAGATTGCATAAATATTATTGCCCCCATTTTTTAGATGAGAAAACTGAGTCAAAATCCTTTGCTCAAAGTTACACAATAGTGGCAGAATCAGGGTCTGAGATTTAGAGATAGAAGGGCTATATCTGTTTCAACCCCATCTTTTCAAAGTTAAAGATATTGAGATCCAAGGTCACACAGGTAGAAAATGCCCAAAGCAGGATTTTAATCCAGTTCTTCTGACTCTCTGACTGTAAATCCAGTGCCCTTTACCTTATACCAAGCCAAAAAAGCTCAAGAAAATGGCATAAATTAGTATGTGTCTATTTTCACGTATGTGTATGTTTACATTCACATGAACATAATAATATGTGAATTATAAATATAATAAGAACAAGACTGAGCAGATTATTCAATTTGCAAATAAACAAGATAAAAGAAACCTCACAGGTAAATAAATTTAGTAATCAAAGAAAATACAAGTAACAAAATGAATTACCCAATCTCTATAGACTATTAAAAGGGGGTAAAAACTAGACAAAGAAAGATACTTACAGGAATTTGATTATTGAAAAAATTGAATTTAATTTTTAAAAATCTTGTCAAACCCTCTCATTCCTACCTCCCATATGAGATAATGTTTCTCATATCCCCTTCTCTCTGCCCACGTATCCACCATCTTAGTGCTTAACCTAACCAAGTAGCTCATATTTAGGGTAGCAACATGTACACAAATAGGACAATCTGAAGTAATTTCAGAAAAAGAAAAAACTAACACCTGAAGGGATAAAAAAAATAACTGACATTGGATGCAGCACTTGAACTGAACTTAAAGAAAATTAAGAATTTTAAGGCGTGGAAATGGTGAGAAAGTGGGTTTTTAGCCTGTGCAAAAACATGAAGATGGAGATGAATGAATATTGTTGGTTGAGTGAATAAAGTGAGCAGCAAACATTTCACTCTTCCTAAGTTTCCCTAGAATTGGGTCTGACTCTCCATCTGAAGCACTAAAAGTTGATAAGAAGCTACCATGAAGCATTCAAGGAGGTGGATGGATAGACATTTTCAAATGCCTGGGGAAAAAGGCTAGAAAGCAATGTAAGTTTCCTGGGATGGGATGGGGGGATTGCAGTGGAGAGAGGGTGCTCCAAGCCTTGCCCTGACATCCAGGTGAACCTTGAACTATATAATTAAGTGAGATGGGGCAGGGCCAAAGGTGAGGGGTGACCCTCTCAAGTCTCCCACATGGTATGGGAAATTACCTAATTAGGACCTTTCAACAGTGAAGTCCACAAAGAGCCCCAGCTGCGCAGCTGGCCCTGGGTTGGCAAAGGCCCTTTTAGACTTAAGAGGTCTAAAAGGTCAGTCCTTCCCTGAAAGCAGGTCTGTTCTGTCCCTCCTTCACAATCTCTCCTCCCATCCTTCTCAGCCTGGGGGTCCCCAGAATACCAAGGAAAACAAAATGTGCACGTGAATATAAACATACACATGTAAAAATAGACACACATTTATGCCATTTTCTTGAAGTTTTTGACTTGGTATAGGGTAAAAGGCACTGAATTTATAGTCAGAGAGTCAGAAGAACTGGATTAAAACCCTGCTTTTGGCATTTTCTCTCTGGACCTCAATATCTTCAACTTGGAAAAGAAACAGATATAGCCCTCCTACCTCTAAATCTGAGACCCTGATTCTGACACTATAGTGTAACCTTGAGCAAAGGATTTTGTCTCAGTTTCCTCATCTAAAAAATGGGAGCAATAATATTTCTGCACCCTACTTCCATGAGCCATATATAGGCCCTCGATAGAAGGCTATGATGAAAATCAAATGGGGTGTAATGTTACAGAGGTAGAGCTTTCTGTAACCAGCCCATGAAGCGGAGTACAAATGTCAGACAGTCATCGTAGTAGTTTTTAGTAATTATCATCATGGTGGTAGCAAGAGTAGTAAAAATAATATTTATGTGGTCAACACGAGAGGGCTGTCATCAGATCCCATCACCAGAATTGACAAGTATATGAAAGGAAAAAATGAAGGAAAACCATAGCTGCCTTCCTGAATCATGACTTTCCATTAGTGGTGTCATTAATTGACTAGTTCTTGCTTTTGCTAGGTTATTGGGTTTTCTTGCCAGCCAGCTGAGATAATGATCCTGGGCATAGTGTCAACAGGCTTTCTCTACTCCAAGGCTAGTGGTTTCCTGAGGTCCTTGAAGGAGGTTGGAGCAGAGCTCAGTTTGAATTAAATCATACCAATTTCCATAATTCTTTTCCTCTCTCTTTTAATTCAACTCGCTAACAGTTAATTTAAAGTTTCTCTTGGTTTAAAAAAAAAAAGTACAAAACAATTCCTACTTTTACTTATCAATTCAATAGGGACTTTTTGCTTATAATTTTGTTATTCTCTTCCTTGATTTTCAAAATTTCTACTTTGGTTTTAAATTGGGGCATTTTGATTTATTGATTTTCTACTTTTGTTGGATTTTGTTTTTTGGTTTGTTTGTTTGTTTTTTTGGTAATATTTTCTCAACAATACTTTAAGATTTACCAAGAAAGTTCTGCCTCATTTTACTTTCAGAATGCCTCCTTCCATCTTTTCCTATATTATAGATTTAGACCTGAATGGGATTGTAGAGTGCAAATGCCTCATTTTATAGATGAGGAAACTGAGATAAGACATGAGAAATAACTTGTCTTCAAACCATAGAAGTAATAAGTAGGAGAACCAGGCAGGTGTCAAACTATGATTTCAAACCTTAAGTTTTCCCCCACTTGAGACTTTTTTCCTTCCTAAAAGATCTTCCATTTTCTTATAATAAATCCTTTCTCTGACCCTTGACACCCTCCACTGCCTATTCCTGGAAAATCATATACTCCCTGAGGACAGGCCTTGATGTCTGGCAAAGGATGGGGTGCTTCTTTTTCTTTGGAGGGGGCAGAAGAAGGGAAGTGGTCTGGGTCTATGATTTCTCATTGAGAAGACTCCTTTTACCAAAGCAAACTGACTGACTGATATCTATTCTATAATTTATAGTCTTGGAAATTTTTCTGGAGCATTGAGAGATAAATTGACTTGTCCATGGTCATACAACCCACATATCTAAACTCAGGCCTACTTGACTCTGAGCTTGGCTCTCTATTCACCTTTCCATGATGCTGTGTATTTTATATGTGTTTAACAAATGCTTGCTGAATAGAGTTGGATTAATATATTAAGGCTTATGAAGATCAAAATAGTTTGTTGCAAGTCAGTAATTGTTAGAGTTAGGACTGAAACAGATTTTCTAACCTTTAAAAAAATTTTTTTTGAGACAATTAGGATTAAGTGACTTGCCCAAGATCACACAGCTAGTGAGTATCTGAGGTCACATTTGAACTCAAGACCTCCTTTCTCCTGCACCATCTAGCTGTCCCTTCTGACTTCTTGCCAGATTATCTTTCCACCATAGCATATGTCTTTTCTAGCACTTGGGATGATAAAAATGTGGGGAAAAGGATAGGAAAACTGTAGGTTAAAAAAAAAGCTTGAAGTTTTTTTTGTCATAACTTAGATCAGGAATTCTTAACCTTCTTCATGCCATGGATTTCTTTAGCAGTGTGGTGAAGTCTTGGGACCTTTTCTCAAAATCATGTTTGAAAATGCTTAAAATAAAATACATAAGAGTATAATGTAAATCCATTTTGTTGAAATGAAGTTATCAAAATATTTTTAAAATCAATTTTACAAAATAAGAACCCTTGACTTAGAACTATGGAAAAAAGTAGTTCTTAGAGCCAAGGAAAGTAGGGAAGGAAGGCGATAGATGGACAAAGAAAAAGACAGAAATGTGAGAAAGAGAAAGAAAGAAAGAAAAAAAGAAAGAAAGAAAGAAAGAAAGAAAGAAAGAAAGAAAGAAAGAAAGAAAGAAAGAAAGAAAGAAAGAAAGAAAGAAAGAAAGAAAGAAAGAAAGAAAGGGAGGGAGGGAGGGAGGGAGGAAGGAAGGAAGAAAGAAAGAAAAAGACAGTGACAAAAACAGAGACAGAGACAGAGACAGAGACAGAGAGGAGAGAGTCAGAAAGAGAAGGAAGGAGGGACCAAAGAAGAAAGAGAGAGAGAGAGAGAGAGAGAGAGAGAGAGAGAGAGAGAGAGAGAGAGAGAGAGAGAGAGAGAGAGAGAGAGAGAGAGAAGATATGTGTATACGTGAACCAAGTACTTTCTCAATGTCAGGCACTGTGCTGAGCTGTAGAGATAGAAATAGAACCAAAGAACACAGCTCCTACCCTCAAGGATCATACATCCTAATAAAGGAAGACAACATACACAGGGAAATCAGCAGAGGGGGTAAGGGTAAAAATAGCTGTGCAGGCTCAAGACAAGGCTAGGAAAAGAATGGGTATGGATTATGAACCAGCCAGGAACCATGGCTGAAATCTTTCCTTAATTGGCAGCTGGAGCTATAAATCACCAATCAGTCGTGCTGAATCTCGGACAGAGGTTTCTCTGGGATGGCAAGATGACAGGGAGAAGGAGGAGCCCGGAGAAGATCAAATACCTTGTGTATCATCTTCAGCTCAGAGCCAATGCTAAAGCACAGAGACAGCTTGCCCATGGTCACCCAGCTAATAATAAGAGGCAGGCTTCCACCCAGGTCATGCTGACCACACATCCCATAATCTTGCCAGCCTGTTAACCAAACCACCATCCGGTTGGCACTAGCAATGGAGAATGCTTATGCTGGATTCCAAACTGTTCATTTAGAGTCCTGGGGAGCCTAATCTGGTTGGGGATAATGGGGGGGTTGGATTCTTACCCCCCTCCAGAGTCAAATATTCCCCATGTAAACCTGGGCTCACTTTCCCATGCTATTTGTGGGCAGAACAGTCAACACATGGAGTTCCCAAGAGAAGAACTGCTCACAGGGAATGTGCATGGCCAAGGTAACCCCCACATTGGGTGCCTTCGGGCTTGTCCCCCTCAGCTCTGCTCACCTGCTGGCCCCTGAGCTCCTCTTCTCAGCAGTCGGATTCTCTGGGCCCAGTAGTAAATGCCTAAGTTGCTCTCATACAAGACACCACTGCAGGAGAACTAACCCCTCTCCCTCCCCATGAACTCTGGGAAAGCTACAAGGGAAAAGGCAAAGAGGGAATTCTTTTCAAGGCCCTAGTTCTTCTCCAGTAGCTAACTTCAGTCTATTTCCCCCTGTGAGGAAGGAGAGAAAGGTGATCTTTCCCTTGTGAAGTGACAACTGAGCCTTGAAGGACACCCAAGTTTTAAAGAACAGGTGTAAGGAGGGAGAGAGGAACAGGTGAAAGGGGACTTGAGATTTCCAATGTAAGCCCCTGAATCCTTGGGGTCCAAACTCCAAGTCACAGGCGATAACACTGAGAAGCAAAATTTTTAAAAAGATCCTTTGACTCTAAATCAATTATCCCTCAGACTACTGCCAGCTGCCTTCTTATTTTCTAAGGACAAGTCCCTGCCGTATGCTGACTCTAAGCATCCTATACTTAACCTTAAATTTTCTTGAACTGCTCTTCAACCCCACGCCCTCCTCCAGGAAGCCCTCCCAAACTAACCTCATGGGCATGCAGTCCTTTCCAGCCCAGCACTCTTTGCACAAAGGCAAAGCTCCAACAAGTAATCCTGAACTCCAAGGCTGCTTCTGGACTTTATTCCTGCTGCAGAATCCTAGCCAACCAGGATGAAGGAAGAGAGCAGCTGTATAATGGCCTTTCTATACTGATGGGGCCAAGAGATGAGCCAGAAGCAGGGCTGCTCCATCCCTTCCTCCCAATGGCTCCATAGTCCCAAGCCACCAGCCTTCATGTTCCAGGTGCAAGCTACAGTTCTCTCTGTTTATTTCCCCCAATTCCTCCACTTGCCTGAAGCCAAGAGCTTCTAAGTAATTAGTTCTTTTCTTTTTTTTTTCCTGGGAAAAAGCAAGTTTTTGTTCTTTCTCTCCCCTTCCTTCTTAACTCAGGAATACTTTAATAGCTTGGGAGGAAGAGGCAGATTTCCATGACTAATAGGAATATGAAGTGGAAAAGACCTTTAGGAATCATCTAAACCAATCCCTCATTTTACAGGGAAGGAAACTGAGGTCTAGAGAGGAAAAGTGAATTGTATAGGTCATAAACACACATACATATAAATGTATACTCATATATACACATAAACATATATATGCAGTAGATACACATATACATACAGCTATGACTTAAGTTCATCATCACCTCTTCCAAAAATCTCTACAACAGCCTCTTAATTGACCTCTCTGCCTCAGATCTCTCCCTCCAGTTCATCTTACACATTCCTGCCAAAGACATCTTCCTTAATTATAGATCTGACTGTGTGATTCCTCTATTCCAGGGGTTCTCAAACTACGGCCCGCAGGCCAGATGCGGCTGCTGAGGACGTTCATGCGGCCCCGCCGGGTTATGGCAAATGGGCTGAGGGGCGGAGACAGAGTGTGAGCTTTTGCTTTTACTATAGTCCGGCCTCCACCAGTCTGAGGGACAGTGAACTGGCCTCCTAGTTAAAAAGTTTGAGGACCACTGCTCTATTCAATTAACCAAGTAAGCTACTATTGCCTTTTAGATAAAATGTAAGCTCTTTGTCCAGCTTTTAATGCCCTTTACCACAGGGCCCCAAACTATCTTTCCAGCCTTGTTGAACATTCTCTTCTTACACATTGTGATCTTCTTAAACTGCATGATTTGTCTCTGAAACATGACATTCATTTTCCATGTCCATTCTCAGTTGTCCTACATGGCTAAAATGCATTGTTTCCTCCCCTTGACTCCAGAGAGCCCCTCTCTCCCTTTAAGAGACAGCTCAAGAACCATCTTCTGCCTGAAGTCTTTACTAAGCCTCCAACTGCCAGGACCTTCTCAAACTACTTTGAATTAAGGAATTCAATAAGAGCAGCAAAAGCTAAAGGTCTAAAGAAATAAGGAGACATTAAAAAGTAAAGGAGATGAAAATCTCCTTTCATCTGGAGATGAAAAGCACACATTCCCTACCATAGAAAAAATGAGTCTTGAATAAAATAATTGCATATAAAAGAGTCCAGCTAAACAATGAATGCGGCTTCGGAGCATAGACCATAGTCACAGTCATCCCTAGCTAGTCATAAACACAAGATTCCCAAATGAGTATGGAAGCTGAAAAAAAGACTGATCACCCTAAAGGAATATGGAGTGGTTTATAGAGGGAAGGAGAAAGAATATATTAAAAGATGTTTTCTCCCTCTCTTGCCCAAATGGGACAAACAGAGAGCTGAGACGCTGGAAAAAGCAAAAGAAGCTTTTTTTTACTCTTAGTCAATAGTTGATAAACATTTATTAGATACCTAATGCATACCAGCACTGTACTAAGTCCCTCATGACATTATTAATCCTCTTACTAGAAGTAAGCTGGTCCTCTAATCCTCCATTTTAGATTTGGGGAAACTGAGGGCACAAGATTAAGGTGTAGTTCCTCAATAAATTTGAAATTGGGAGTAAAGGGTTTTTTAACTCTTGTTAATCAATAAATTATGAATCAATTAAATTAAAATGACTCCTCATAAAAAGCAGTGTTTGCTATGTGCAAAAATTGTAGTAAGTACCCAGTTAAATGATTAGACAGAAACTCCCCTTTCCTTTCTGGGAGTCTTTTGTGAAACAGGTCTATAGAAATTTGAAAGACCTCATCTCATCCTTTTACATCTTCTCTCTTAAGACTTAGAGTAATACTGTATGTGCCTCCATTTCCTACTTTTATAAATCAATTATCAATTTAATATGTCATGGCATCTGCCTCTGGGTTTGCCCCCGATACAAGTGACCCTTTACTTTTAAAGTGCTGAAATGTGAGTCCCTTCCGTGTCCATTAATTCATAAATAAAAACTATGTTAAGCCTTGTGATCCTGAGTATCTTTAAGGGGAGCTGGTGGTTACCCTTGGGAAAAAAACATCACATAATGACATCCACAGCTCATCTGGATGAAGGCAGTAAGCACAAGGAAGAGAGGTCCACAAAGCACACACAAGGCAATATCAGGAGAGTCTGTGACACAAAGATTATGGAACAATATAACCGAGTGGAACTTTGAGAAACAAAATATAGAATTTGGAGCTTAAAAGGCCCTTACAACATAAAATACAAAATGTTAGTGTTGGAAAGGCTATTCTAATCCTACTCCAATTATATACTCTGGTGTTCTCACTTTACAGATTCAAAGAGAAAAAGGCTGAAAGTCAGAAGAAACATCATTATTATCATCCTAATTGTCTACCATTTTATTATTTGGAAAGATGGATTTGATAGATTTGACAGATGAAGAAACTGAGGCAGACAGAGGGTAAGTGACTTGCTTAAAGTCACACAATCAATGTCTGAGGTCAGATGTGAACTGATAACATTCTAGAAATGTCAGACAGTCATCAGATTTAAACCAAAAATATTCCAGCTAGCTTCTTAGGGACATAATGATAAGCTTCTGTATGGTTATACCAACGGAGGACAGGCTGTAGCAGTTTCTACCAGGCTGCACAAGTTTTGATTAGGATCCCAACAGAAAGGGATATATTTTCCTTCCTTGGACCAGCTCACCTAAGTTCTGAAAAGTTAGGTTGGCCACATGATAATGAGTTCTTTGGCGAAAGTAACTCAAGAAATAAAGAAAATTTTAAAATGACCTTCAATCCTGTGTGACCCTATCAATAACAGTTACAGATTGGGAAGAAAGATGCAGAGGATACCCATAATCACAATTTTAAATTTACCTAAAAATCACTTACTTAACTGTTGGTACTCTAAATGTCCAATATCCATTGCATTGACATTGTTCCTAGAGGAACTGAATTGTCTCAATCTGCATAGTCGCACTATAAATGAAACCAGATGACTAAAGGAAGTTACAGCTAAGAGGGCTCACAGGTTCTCCTTGGAGAAGTAAATAAGGGAATTGTAGGTGTTGGTTTTATGATATGTCCAAAGGCAACAAAAAACATCATCTCATCGGATGCTTGGTCATCTCATATTGCAAGGCTCATGACGAATATTTGCAGGAGGACCACCATGAAGATAATTGCTGTACTCATGTACCAACATCTGTCGCAGAAGATGAGAAGGTAGAGAAATTCTACCAAGAACCTGATAAGACCTTCCAAGTTAAATCAACATACACTTTAATACTTGGTGGCTTCAATGTAAAAATGGGCATTGTGGAAGAGAATGAAAAAGATATGTAGGAAAATATGATTCAGGACTAAGAAATGAGAGAGGTCAAAGGTTTGAGGATGCTTGAGAAGCCTCCTGCCTGGAGATCATGAATATTTTCTCTGAGAAGAAAGTCAGGAATCACTGAACATGATGAATACCAAATTACATCACTATAAAATGAGATTGATTATCTCCTAACAAATAATAAATGAATGGTTACCGATTAGAGAGTTATATCTGATGCAGCAGTCTGTATGCAATGAGATCACCGACTTATTAGTGGAAAAATCAAAGTCAATATCAAACCAGAAGAAAGACAAATGAACTGAGGCATACAATTAAAACAGTTCCAAACTGACCTATTTTTGGTGCCAAAATTTAGAGAATGGATGAAAGAACAGACATTGACACATAATGCGCTTTCAACCACCAAAATAAGGAGACCTAAAGAGCCTAGAAAAGACTTTATCCAAAAAATAGTTGACTTCTTTGGCAAGCAGAGAATTATAGTAACCATTGGCAACACAATCAGTTTTTTTTAATCTTGTGGAGAAAATTGGCATAAGATTATGAATAATTTCATCTTATGAAATAACAAGAATCAGTGGAGACAAAGAAAAAAAATGTAATTCTTGATGAGAGACTCAACTAGGCATACTCATCATGAGAGTATTAAGGATGCAATGGAAAGAAGATAACAAATGAAAAAAAAGAAAAAATCTGGAAGGACTCTGAAAAGAAATTATTTTTATCATTAATGACTGTTGAGCCACTACATTCAGAATTTAATGCCACAATCTCCAATATGGTACATAAAGATGTAGGAATGGCAGAAATCAAATACTTGAAGATTAACTCAATTAGACCAAATATATATCACAGGCCATTTACATTGGCAGTGACACAATTTTGGGAGACTTACGCGATTAAGTAACAGATATCTCAGAAGAAAATATTCAGTGTTCAGGGTGGGGGTGGAGAATCTCCAATCTTTTGCTTATAGGCTATTGAAAAATTATTTATGTCTATTGACCCACAAACCTACTTTTCCAGGTAGAGCAAAATTTTATGAAAATAACACATATTGAAGGCATTCTTGAAGAAGGTATGAGAAAGAGAGGCAGGTTTTTACAAATAATACTCTGCAGTACATCATATCCTTACAGTCATATAATTTACTGAATGATCTAAAGCAAAGATGTCAAAAAAATGTATCCCAAAGTCCACATCAAGGTTTCAAATATTCCTAACTTCAGAACCAGATTAAAATGTAATTTGGAAATATTTAACAAAATAAATAAAAAGATAAGAACACACAAATAGTATTAGTCTCAATTAGTAAACATTGATTATTAGCCAGTGCAAAACATTGAAGATATTTAAAAAAATTTCATCAGTGAAGTAATTGAGTGGAAAAGAAAGTAGGCTTTCTTGTGGAGAGCAAGGGAAAACAGATGGACAATTACCCATATAGTGTCAAGGTATCTAGAAGAAGTTCTTGAAATCACAAATGGAGGGTTCACAGGAGAATTCAGATGATAGGATGGATAGATATAGATCTGCATCACTGCAGAGTGTCCACATCTCTGGGCAGTAGCTTGGGAATCTCATCTCCTCCCTTCTTCATCTCTCCAAAGTATGTTGATTTTTTTTTAATGCAATATGCCTCTGAAAAAGACTGAACCAAAGTGAGAAGGCTTCCCTTCCCAGATCTCTTGCCAAGGTTCTTTAAAATTGCCCCAAACAGAAAATAAAACATAATTTCCTTTAATGCAAACAGGCTTCTGAATTTGCAAAGCCGGGGGGGGGGTGGCAAGACGTAACTAACTTCTCTAGTTTATTTGTCTTCTCCCACTTCTTCCGAAGCTTGACCTATTATTCAATCTCTCTTTGTCTCTATCTCTGTCTGCCATTGTCTCCTTGTCTGTCTGTCTCTCTTTCCCTTCTAACTTACATCACTCAATCTCTCCCATTCTCTAGCTATCTCTTAATTTTGGCTTCCACTTAAGCAAATACATCATTTCTTATATATTTCTTCACATCTTCCCATTCTTAAAAAACTTTCCCTTGATCCTATCATCCCCTTAACCAGTCATATTATATATTCCTTCTATTTAGTGGCTAAATATTTAGAAAGAATTCTTACCCAAGAGCCACATCTAGATACCTTGAAATTAGGTTTCTATCACTATTACTAGACTAAAATGAGTTTTTCCAGTGTTCAACAACTCATTGTAGACTTTCTGCTCTTCTCTCTATATATTCTCTTTAACGTGGTAACTTTGTCAACTCTCATGGATTAAATGATCATCTTTTTGCAGAAAACTAGAAAATCTATTTATCCAGTCAGTCTTTTTCTTGAACTCTAGTTTACATCATTGACTTGTTAAATTGAATGTCTCAGTATTCAACATGTCACTTTTTCAATGCCATGCCAATGAAATTACTAAGATATTACTTTATAGATGCAGAAACAATAACGAAATTAATTTGGTGGAACTAAAGGAGAAGAATCTCAAAAGAAATAAGAGCAAAGGTGAGAAAATAGGGATCCTAGCAACACAATATTTCAAACTTTACTACAAAATAGTAATCATCAAGAGATAGGTATTAGTTAAGAAATTAAGAAATAGATTAGTGATAGAGATTGGATACATAATACATAGAAACCAAATAATATAGTAAGTAAGCCTAATAACTTAATAACAACCTAGTTTGATAAACCTACAGACCCAGCTTCTAATACTATTTAGCAAAAACTTCTAGGAAAACTGGAAAGCATTCTGGCAGAATTAGATCAACATCATATAATAAGATAAACTTCAAATGAATATATGACTTAAATATTAAGGATGACTTCATAAATTAGTGAAACATGGAAGAAATTATCTTTATATCTATAGATAGTGGAAAAGTTCATGTCTAATAAGAATAAGATCACAGGAGGCAAAAAAGACAATTTTAATTATATTAAATTTTAAAAGTTTTTAACCTATCTAACACCACAATCCAATGCGGCTAAAACTAGGGGGAGGAAACAGGTCATATTAGGAAAGAGGGGGAATCTTTGTAGCAAATTTTAAGGATAAGGGTTTCATTTCCAAGATATAAAAGAAACTGATTCACATCTATAAGAATAAGATCCATTCCCTAAATGAACAGGCAATACTCAAAGTGAGAAATATAAACCACCAATAACCATATGGGAAAAAATGCTCCAAGGAACTAAAACTTAGAGAAATTTAAATCAACAGAATTCTGCTATTCCTCTGATATAAGATTAGTGAAGTTGAACAAAAGAAAAATAACAAATATTGGAGGATCTATAAGGATCTATACTGTTGTTGGAATTATGATTATAATTATAATTATGCTCTCCAAATTACTAAAACTATTCATATCTTTTAACCCAGTGAAAGCAGAATTATATACCAAAGAAATCAAAGAAAGAGGCAAAGGACTGATATATACAAAAATACAGCAGATTCCAAAAGTCTTAATACAATTTTTAGATACTAATAGCTTAAAACTGCACTAAGATTTTTAGGATATCCATATCTATAGCAAGTGCTTTTGTGATCATAATGATATTAAAAATTCCATCAACTGGGAAATGGCTGAACAAATTATGGTATATAAATAAGATGAAATACTATTGTGCCATAAGAAAGGAACACAATACTTTTAGAAAAACTGAGAAGATTTGTAGAAAGTGATGAAGAATAAAGTAAGCAGAACCAGGAGAACAATTAACACAATAAGAACAATCTTGTTTTAAAAAAAAATTTTGTAAGTTAAAAGAACTCTGATCACTGCAATAATCGATTAATTCCAAAGGACTGATGATAAAACATGTTACCCACATCTTAACAGACAAATAATAGGCTCAAGTTATAGAATATTATTTATGTTTATGTTTAGACACATCCAATGTAGGAATTTGTTTTGCTTGACTACACATATCCAAGAATTTTTTTTTCCTTGAGAGGGCAGAATAATCAATTTTTGTTCATTGAAAAAAATTAGCTTCAAAAAATTTGAATGGGAAAAAACACTTAACATGTTCAAAAGAGAATGCATTATATTTCCCCCAAAATGAATCCTTTTCTGAATTTTCCTATTTCTAATATAAAATCAAGATCCTAGGCATATTTTGGTGTGTGTGTGTGTGTGTGTGTGTGTTTCTAGAGAGCTTCAAAAAAAAAGAGCTTCAAATTGCTGACAATGCCTGTGGGTAGACAAAGCTTTGCTAACCTGAAGAATTTGTGGGTGGGAGAAATTTTCCTTTCCATGGGAAAATATGCTGTCTCCAGGCGGAACAATAAAAAGCATCTTTTTAACTTACAGGACTAGGTCCCAGAATATCTCAGTCCCAATTTGGTTATTGTGCTATTTGTATTTCTCTCTCCCATTGCAGTTAACCCCCATTTTTCTTTCTATACAACTTTCAACTTTTCCTTTTCCTTCTCAATGTAATTACAAAACTATAAATTGTTTACCTATACTCAGCTTGGATAAAAACATAGCTGTGAAGCACATTTTTATGATCATAGTCCAGTTATTTATATTTATATTATATATATAATATGTATATTTATAAACAAATAATAATACAATTTTGTTGTCTAAGAAGAAAATAGGTTAATTTTTTCAAAACTATTGAGAGTTCTCCAATTCTTCCAATCATCCAGTTTTATAACCACAATTATCCTCATCATTTTCCCTCACCCTATGAGTATCCAATCAGTTGCCATGTCTTGTCAATCCCACCTTCAAAACATCATTCTAATCTGTCTACTGCACGGGTAGGGTCAAATTTGAAAGTTCAGCAGGAAGTGAGTCATGCTGAACTGGAACTCCAAAAGAAAAGGAGAATGGATATTTAGATATAGTGATGGTAGTGGAACTCAATGAAGTCACCAGCTGAGAAAGACGAGAAAGAATAGAAGAGGGTGGGTAAAATTGTGGGTTCCAAAACAACCCAGAACTATAATAAGAATCAAAATCAAAACTATAATGAAAAATTTAGGAACCAACAAAGATTTACTGAGTTTGCCAGCAAGGGAGCTCCACCCACACTTTCCATACTTTCCAGGGAACAAAAAGTCAAAGCTTATATAGATTTCAATTTAGGCAGAAAATAAATTGGGTATTGGGTACCTTAGGACTGGACAAGACCTGTTGCTGGGGGTATGGGAGGGCAGAAACGTGGTATTCCTTTATTGGACAAGGTTGTGCTTCTGGGACTGATAACAGGAAAGGATGTCCCTTGTAATCCTATAGATAAGACTGCTCCTTCTGGGACTCCATCACGAGAACACCATGTAACACTATAATAAATATTTGCTATTATCACCCACATCCATGCTATTTTTGGAAATTTCAACTTAATAGATTTTAAAGAGAAGTGTGATTTCTCATCTTTGAAATGTTTCAGCAAATTCTAAATATTTTTAGAAAATAGTCTCACAATGAAATTTCATATAGCAATCCCCACATTTAGTCAAATGATCAATATTTTGATGGATACACAACTACATCGATGTGGGTATTTTCTCTTTTGGTACATCCGTCACATACTAGTACATGGACAGACTTCTCACACTCGCCATACATATTTCTTTTTTTATTTTATTTCACCATACATATTTCCATTGTTTCTAGGGTCACTTGAAAGTGTTTTGTGATTTGCACCCATCATTGAAAAACTGTTCATTACTTTAACACAAGCTGTGGGCCTGCTCTCCACATATACAAACCACAATCCATCCTTGCCTGTAACTTTCTGTGACTCTTGTCTGTGTCCTCCCAGAAGTTCGCCACAGGATATCCACCCAATGGATTGCAGCCTCCCTTAATTTTTCTTTTCATTCAAGGAGAGGAGCACTCAAGTCAAGCATCTGTCATCACTACCATTTGATAAGCCATTTTCTCTTTCCATTAAACATTATTTTAATAATATATTTTTTCTCCAAAGCCCCCTGTTGTTGATATGTTACAGTCTGCTCCTATCTACCATGTACTGTACCATTACTTTCTGTCTGATGCTTATTTTCATGTGATGATTAGGATTTTCAGTGGAGGAAAACACCCGGTAGGTCTTAAAGGAGAGATTGAATTTAGATAAGTAGGAAAAGAAGGAAGGAGAAATGGGGCATTTTGACCCAGGATCAAACCTTCTATGTCTAAAGCAGAGGAAAATCAGAGTACTTAGAAAGAGAGAAATATCAAAGCCAGCCTCCCAGGGGTGAAGGGGAAGGACAGGAAGGGGAACTCATTTGCCTTGTCCAACAGAGTTTGGATTTCCCAGCCAGACAGCAAAACTCATTATTCAATAAGAAAGTGAAACTGAGGAGTCAGTTTCCTAATAGGAAAGTTGTTCAACAGCAAGATGTGTAAAAAGTCCCTTGACTAATGAAGGCTAGTTCTTTCCATGTTCTTATAGATCTCTCGGAGGTCTGGTCCCATGGAGAAGAAACGTTGAAATATGCAGCATGGAAAATGGGAGCTTGATGCTCTGAAACCCATAGCACAAGAATGTTATCCATCACAGATGCAGAGAACACAACTGAAAGAGACCTCAGTGCAACTCCTTCATTGTTACAGGTGAAGAAAGTAAGATGGAGAACCTGAGTGATTCATCCAAATTGGCAATGAGAGTAGGATTTGAACCCATCAACCCAATGGCTCTCCTAGATCAAGTGCCCGAAACTGTATCCCCTTCCACAGATTCTTAATATCACCTTACTATTATTGGAACACAAGAAATATGTTTGTATCTGTGTGTGTGTGTGTGTGTGTGTGTGTGTGTGTGTGTGTGTGTGTGTGTATGGAGAGGGAAGGGAGGGAGAGAGAGAGACAGAGACAGAGAGACACAGAGAGAGACAGAGATTTAGAGAATGATACAGACAGATAGAGAATGATACAGAGATGGAGACAAAGAGATACAGAGACAGAGAGACAGCGAGAGACAGAGGAAGACTTTCACTAGGATCTAAAGCTGGCCAAGTAAGCCAGCATATAGAAAGGAATAAACATTATTCCTGTCTGTTAGACAGATAGGGAGTGATCAGACTAACAAGGGTTTTAAAAATCAAACAGGATTTTCTATTTGATCCTAGAGGGAAAAGAGAAGGAAACAAGCACTTATTAAATGCCTGCATATGCCAGGTACTACGCTAAGCACTTTTCAGTTATTATCCCATTTGATCCTCACAGTAACCCTGGGAAGTGCTATTAGGATCCCCATTTTACAGAGAGGTTTAGTGATTTGTCCAGGTTCACACACGTACTAAGTGTCTGAGGCCAAATTTGAACTCGGGTCTTCCTGACCCCAGACCCAGCAGTCTATCCACTATACTACTTAGTTGCCTACAACTGAAGGTTGTTGCTGCCATTTTGTTCTGTACTTTTTCCATTAAGCTAATTGTACCTTCTGCCTGACTCATCAAAACGAACCCACCGATGGGGGCTCATGACCTCGAGTTTTAAAAGTGTGGACCCAGAGAATGTTGAAACTGAGATGGACATCCTCTGAGGGACCTGTCCAGAGAGTAAGGTGAATGACCCCAGGCATTTAAGCCCTCCAGCCATCCTCTGGAGCAGATACTAGAGTTATTATTATCTTCATTTTATATTAGGCTGGCACAGTTAGTAACCCAACTCTTCCCAGCTCCAAGTCCAAGAAATCTACCCATTTCTCCAAGAGCCCTAGCCTTCTGGCTCCTAGTCCTGAGTAAGAGACAGGTATGAGAGAGAGAAGAGCAGCTAGGGAGTGCCATAGAGCACAGAGCTCCAGGCTTAGAGTTAGAAAGACTCATCTTCCTGAGTTCAAATCCAGCCTCAGATTAGTAGCCGTATGTGACTCTGAGCTAGTCGCTCAAATCTAGTTGCCTCAGTTTCCTCATCTGTAAAATGAGCTGGAGAAGCAAATGGCAAATCACTCCAGTATTAATGCTTAGAAAACCCCCAAATAATGTCATGAAGGATCAGACGTGGCTTAAAAAAAACCACTCAACAACAAATAAGAGAAAGGCTTTGAAGGTATAAGGCTAGGGTTTAAATCCTTGTGTAACTCTGGCTAAATCACTAGCCCTCAGTTTCCTTACATATAAAATAAGAAGATAGAGTGGAAAGCTTCCAAGTTCCATTCTATGAATCCATGAATGTTCACTACATGCTCAGAGAACAGGGGATTTGAGCAGAGAAAGGAAGAGCCCATCTCTACCATTACCTTCTCTAGAGCCAGCAATGGCCAATCCATTGGACGTGGAGAGCACAATTGAGGTCAATCCTGCCCCACCCCCAGCACCATATCAGCTCTGATTTTTCCTTAGCCCCTTTTCGGATGGATTTCAAAAGACAGCATCGCTAATGAGAAACACACAAGTTTCTGAAAGAAAGTTAACTGGGGGGGCAGCAGAGGGAGGGGTGCCTTTCCTTCGGCTCCGTCATTCTTTATTAGAACCACATTGTCCAGAAAGGGGAAAAGTCGTTCTGCTTCTGAACAGAAATCCAGGAGTTCTTTTTCTCCCAGAGATCCCTCTAGTACTATTGCCTGGAACCCCATGACTAGGAAACTTGGATTTAAATTATAAAAACAATTAAAATTAAAAATTAAAAAGAAGCTTCTTCAGGTGAAGAGAATTTAGAATGTAAGGTAAGGCTCATGCAGTCTCCTTCTCTGAGTTACCATATGATCATTCAAAGAACCTACTGGAAAACAAAGATGAATGTTGCAAAATCCCCCAAAATAAGTTTGGCCCCAAAGAAGATATGGGAGACTTCTCCCCACTTTTTTGCAGAGGTGGGGAGTGGGATGAGTTGAGGGGACAAGTGGGATGAGTATGGCATGGAACATTATAGATCAAGTCCAATTTTTTCAATTTACAGATTGATTTTTCCTGGTTCTTATTTCTCTTTTTTTCTTTTTCTAGCAAAAAAAAGTGTTATAAAATGGCTTTCTGGGAGGAAAAGAGATGCAGGGAGGAATTTAGGCAATGTAAGAACAAAAGAAATCAATAACAATCTACTTTTAAAAAGAAGCATCCCCAAGGGACCAGAGTAATTTTTTTCTAACCTAATATGAAAAATGATCCTAATGCCTGAGCAAGCTTTTCACCTAAACTCAGCAACTTTTTAGGAAACTTTTTGAAGAATCTTGATCACAGAAGAAGGATGCTGGGAGGGATAGCAATTTCAGACCTGTTCAGGAGCTCAAACAGAGGAAAATCCAAGCCCTGAGAAATTACTTTAAAATCATAGATTTAAAACTGGAACTCACCCTAAAGGCCATCTAGTCCAGCAGATCCCAAATGTTTTTGGTCTCAGGACTCCTGCACATTTTTAAAACTTATTGATAGACCTCAAAAGTTCTTGTTCATATGGATAATATCTTCTAATATTAACTATTTTCAAAATTAAAATTAGAAACTAAAATGTTTTAGTATTTAGTATTGAAACCAACCTCTACAAAAATGTCTGTAAAAACAGACAAGGAAACTGAGGCAAACATAAATTAATTAATAAATAATCACACAACTATTATCACATGAATTGAAATCTCTCTGATTCCAAGTCCATTTCCATATTCATTGGGCCATGTAGCCCAAATTAAAATTTTTTTTGGTAGTAGCATCCTCCAACCAGAAGACTACTATCTCCGTATGTTCTAATGATCATTTTCTGTCCTGATTCTCCACCAAAATCCAGATTTGTTAGCTTCTCTGTGATCTCCATGCTGTCTTCTTTAGTTATCATTTTGAGGAACAAGAACATCTTGGAAAGATTTTGGCTGACCACCAAGAGACCTGGATTTGAGTCCTCTCTCTGACACTAATCTACTATATGGACTTCCTTTCTAAAGGGTGGTCCAGATGGTCTCTCATATTCAACCCAGCTCTAACATTTCTTCCAGCTTGAATTTTCTATTCTGAGTTCTCTTCCAGTTCTATTACTTTATATTCTAAGGTCCCTTCTAGAACTAACCATTTAAATTTAGGACCTATGTCTTAAGGTTCCTTCCATTTTTGATATTCTATTTCCTGAGGTCTTTCAAAGCCACCATTACAACTGCCATATTTTAAAGACCCTTCTAGTTTGGAATTTCTGAATCCATTTGGAGGGAATAAGCATTTATACAAAAGCTAGTACATGTTCCGCACTGTCTTAGCAATTTTACAAATATCTCCTTCAATCCTTACAACAACACTGGAAGATAGGTACTATCATTATCCCCATTTTACAAATGAGGAAACTTAGATAAACAGAAATTAAGTGACTTGGTCAGGATCTCACTATTTATAAGTACCTGAGGCTGGATTTGAATTCAAGCTTTCCTAATTCCAGACTCAAAACTCTAAGCACTGTATACATATACTTCATATCTACCCTACCCCTCCCTTAGAACAACAAGAATCTCTCATGCTTCTGTCCAAATATTGAGCTTCTAGATTGTCTAGAAGTAGAACTTTCAAGCGCCTTATGGAAGAAAGAAGGTCTTGCAAACATTCATTCCAGGTGAAGAAGGGCACAAGAACGATCAGATGTTCTAGGTTACTGAGGGAATTTTCCAGTAGAGACAGCAGCAGAGACATGGTTTTGAATTCTGGGAGTTAGAAACAGAGCTGGCAGGAGAAATACTGCCTGCCAAGAAATTGAAAGAAGTCATTGGGACCCCCCATCCTAGATAAATCAATCCCAAATTTAACATTTATTGTTAGGTTGATTCATCTTCCAGATTGCATCTTATTCTAAGCTTTATATCTTTCTCATATCTAGTAGAGTGATTTGTACACAGTATGCACTTAATAAATGTTTGTTGTTCAGGTCAATTCAACAAGCACTTATTGAACACCTCTAATGTGTTTATGCATTTATACTGAGGGGAGTAGAAATAACATAAAGTAATTTTGTGCATATTACACAAAATACACAAAATGAATGTGGATGGCACAGGTAGCAGCACCTTCTGATAAACCAAAGAAAATGGTATTAAAGTCAACAGCAGTTTCTGTGGTCAAAAGAACTGAATTCAAATTCTGGTCCTATAACTCTCACTACCTGTGTGATCCTAGGCTACAGTCAACTTTCTTGCCAGATTTAAATTTCACAATCTACGAAGGGAGGAGGAGTTAGATTAGACTATCTCTAAAGTTCTCCCATGAATACCCTATATTGTCCAATAATGGTATAAGTCCTCAAACAAGTAATATGAGGGAAAAGGAAATCTTGAAAACTTGGCAGAACAAATAGAAAACAAGAATGGTGATGGGAACAGGAGCTACTATGGTCAAGATCATCCTCTGAGAATCATCAACAAAGGGTATTTCTTTCTAAGGGCTGGGCTATCTCCCTTTCAGGCTCGTGCTCCCCACACTCACTCCAGGCATCCGGAAGATGGATGAAATATTAAAGATATCAATGTGCAAGATCCACTTCAGACCTTGGGCCTGTGATGGGCCCCTTCTCTGCATCTGGGGAAGAAATGTTTTCAGCAAAAGCAGGACCTTGAACAAAGCAAACTCTGAAAACTTCTTTGGTCACCTTGAAAGCAAAATGTTTTTTTCATTAACATTTTATTTCTCTATCCACCATCCCACCTCCCTCCATAAACCAGGCCTCCAAGCCAGAGCTTCCTTTCTGTCTCTGTCTTCATAATATCCTCAGGCAGCTGGAAGGGAGTGATCTCAGCCATCAACCACGCAGAGTCCACCAGCACCCCCTCCGGCCCCCTTCTCATAATGAGTTGTTTTCTCCTTCCTTGCCCACTGAGGAATCTCCTGGAGAGTTCCAGGTGGAGAAGCCTCCTTCCCTCCATGGTCTCTCCAACCTCCCAGGATGAAAATATCTATCCCAGAGGAGCTGTCCAAATGGGATGGGTAGACATAACCACCACCCATCCCCCCACCCCAAAATTGGCCCAGGGTGGTGATGGTAGTGTTCTCACTTCCCTTGAGGACAGATCATCATTAGGATTATTGTTTTCTTTAAAAGAAAATGTCATTAAGGTCTGAAGCTGGATTTAATGCACATATAGTGGTTAGTTAAATCAAACATGTGGTTGTTTTTTTTCTTTCTAAGGAATAAAGACTAGACCTCTAATTTTATTTTTTATTTATGTTATTTATTTATTATAGTATATTCATTTTGAATTTATAGATTTTACTATATTTTCTATAATATTTATTATATATAATAAAATGTAATATTTTATTATATTATCATTTATTTATTACAGAATTTATTTATATTATCTATTACAGACTTATTACAGAATTCCCAGGATGCAGAATGACATCTTGTCTGCAGCTTACAGTCTTAGAGATATGTCAAAAGAACAAAGAGTAGTGCCTTGTTCAACCATAATCACTGGTGGTAAGACTAGAATCAGGACTCCTAGCTTCAAGGCCAGCTCTCTATTCACTACATCACAGTACCCCCTCCTTTTCTTTTTAAACACATCTTTACATAAGGGGCTCAGGACCAGGGGTATAAAATCTGTCCCACCAGAGAGCAGCAGATACCAGAAGCAGCAGCACCTCACCAGCTCTTGGGTAGGACTTTCTCTGATTAAAGATCTGTTTCCTTATAAACTCTGTCTCTGGGGTCAAAGGCAGACTAGGATATGAATATCCTCAAGTTAGTCCAAAATACAGAAAATATTTCTCTGAACAGCTCATTTCCATCCTAATCTAAACCAAGGAAAATCTCATTTATTTCAGCTGCTCTTTCGATCCCAAGCCCCACATTTATAGGTTTGGATACAACTGGTCCTTGGTGGCCATATCAATTGGCATAAAACACAGACTTTTTTGAAAAGATGAAGTCGACTACAATGTGACTTCCAGCAAATGGGTTACATCCATTGACTACTCCCTGTTGAGAGGAATGGAGAAACTGGGAGAAACTGGCAATTTTTCGATCCTGGAGCCCTAGGAAATAGTAGTTAATGTCTTCGTATTGACATAATCTAGGATCACATAAGACAGTATTATAGAATCACAGATTTGAATGTGAAAAAGCCTTTAAAAAATCTCAATCCAACTTTTTCATTTTATTGATTTATTTCATTTTATTTTGTTGATGATTATTTTTTATTCCCTGAGTCCCAGCAGTGAAACAATGTGTCCAGGGGGACATAACTAGTCAGTATCTGAGATGATATTTGAACCCCGGTCTTCTTGTTCTAGATCCAATTGTTTGTCCTTCGTTCTTGAAGAGTACCAATGACATCAAGGAGATGATGTCATGACATGCAAGTGAATTGGATTTTAGTGAGGGAGGGCTGTGCAAGGTCACCTGCCTCACTTTCTAGATCCAATATCCTATCACTGATACCTTTGTTGAATCCCTGGAGCATTATGCCTTTACTACTTCCAGTATTATCATTATAATCAGTTATTGTTATTGAAGCAGTATGGAGTCCTGAAAGGAGCTCTGTGTGTGGAATCGAGAAGATGTGGCTTTGGATTCCAGCTCTCGCACTTCTTTGAACAAGACCAAGTCACTCAATCACTCTGGACTTGGTTTACTCATCTGTAAAATGGGGATAAAAATGTATATAGTATTCCATAACATAAAGGATCAAATGAAATAACGTCAGGAGAATGCTTTGCAAACATTGAAGGTCTTCATAAATGTCAGCTACTAATTCTGCCACCAGAAAAGCACACAAATTCCTACCCCCTGCCATTTCTCCTCGACCACACTCCCTCCTGTCTCCTCCAAGCTACGCCAGTCGGTCTAATGTCAACCCTGCTCATTCCTGAGGGAAGAAGCCACTTCCTGAGGTGGAGCTGGTTTCTTCTTGAGATACTATCTAGAAGACCAGCAAGAATTGCTCAATTCCTAGCTTTCTGAGGCTGCCCTCCCACCCTGATGTTCCCCAATATTCAACAGAGGATGTGGTTTCTAACAAGATTAGTGATGAGCAAAAGGCACTTCCAGCCATCAGACGGAAGCGGCTGCCAGCAAAGACAAGACTAATGACCTCCCTTTTCTCCAGCCAGTACCTCTCTTCCTAATTAGACTACATAGAGTTTCAGCTGAGATAACATCTGCAGATGTGATACTTAAAACCACTCAAGGTGGGCTTGGAGAAATGGAGGAAACGGCTGGGCTCAGGGCCAGTCTGGGACAAGATTATGAAGTTGGATGGATGTGGGGATGTTTCTTCCCTTCCCACACTTCTCCCTCCCAGCCCTGACATCCTGAGTCCTAGGATCCCTCCAGGTCCTGACCTTCTATGTTTTCCCAGTTCTAACAGTCTATGTATGACCGGGAGACTCTGGCACAGGACCTCCCAGCATGGCGTGCCCTCCTCAGAGAAGGTGCTGGGCTCTATGAGCAAAGCAGAATTAAATTAGCTCAGAGGAAACATGAGATGCTCAGAGTTAGAGAATCCATCCCAAATGTTCAGGGACTCTTTGTATCCGACCTGTGGCAGTTCGTATTGGTCTGATCAACTACAGTCGGATACTTTGTAACTCGACTCTAACACAGTGATGTCTATATTTTGGTCCTCCTTGAGAACAAAGGACAGCAACCAACCAACTATGTTCTAAGGTCTCTCCCAGCTCAGATATTTTATATTCTGAGCTTAGGCAGCCAGGTCAAACAAGGCATAGAACGTTGAACTTAAGAACATCTGAGCTTGGATCTGCCTCAAATAATTACTAGCTGTGTGACCCTAGGCACTTGACCCTTATCAGTCTTGGTTCTCTTATTTGTAAAAAGCAGATAATAATAACATCTTCCTTCCAGGGATGTTGTGAAGATCAAATGAGATATTTGTAAATTTAAAAATGCAATGTTAATAACTAGCTATTATTATTAAGAGTCCCTCCACTCCAGAGATCATGTTCTAATGTTCCTCCCTTCTGACATTCTATGTTCTATTACTCTGTTTGATCTATTTATTGGTAAAGTGGACCAATGCTTTATTGCTAGACTAGTCTTTCCATTTGGTGGGCTTTCCTCTTAATGGAAGTGCTCAGTCAAGTTCTGGACTGATGTCCTGTCAGGGAGACAGGGGTAATGGTGACAATAAAATCTGGTGGGACCGTGTAGTGAGAGAACTGGACAAGGAAGCAAAAGAATCCTGGGTGTGAATCATGTGTGACTGGGAGCAAGTCACTCCTGGAGACTCAATTCCTATTTATAAAATGAAAATAACTATGTTACATTATATTTACATGTTGTATCTATAAAATTATCTATAAAATGAATCTGATTATGCTATGTATTATATTTATATATTATATTATACAATTATAATAATATAATTATATATTACAGATGTAAAATATATCAATAAAATAAATAATATTCTGTTATATTTATATATCATATCTATAAAATAAATTTATAAAATGAATGTTATTACATCATTTTATATATCATATCCATAAAATACATCTATAAAATGGATATTTATATTAAATATATAAATTATATTAATAAAATATATCTATAAACTGATTTTATTATATGTATTTATATATTATGCCTTTAAAATACATCTATAAAATGAATTATATGTCAGGGAGACAGGGGTAATGGTGACAATAAAATCTGGTGGGACCATGTAGTGAGAGAACTGGACAAGGAAGCAAAAGAATCCTGGGTGTGAATCATGTGTGACTGATTTATATTTAAATATATTTAAACTATAAAATAAGTATAATTATTTTTATTGTACCCCACTCAGATGGCTAGCCTAAGGATTAAATGCAAAAGGGTATGTATAATACTTTATAAACCACAATACTCTAAATCAATATCAGCTCTCTAGAAAATAGACAAAACTTTAACTTTGACAAAATGCCCTTATCTCTTACAAATGTGACAATTTGTGACAGAAGGTAAGTATGAGATGTTCAAAAAAACAAATAAAAAGTGAATATGTAAGGTATTCCAAAGTAAAAAATATATATACATATATGAAAAGGGTATTAACAACAACAACAATAATAATAGTATTTATAAAGTATTTTACAAATATTTTATTACTCTACCCTAGGAGGTAGATACTTTATTATATCTGTTTTACATATGAAGAAACTGAGGCAGAAGACATTATTTAACTGATTTTAAGGCAATCCTAGCCTCTGCCACCAAAATGGCATTTATCAAAGCATTTTATCTCTCTGGAAATCATTTTCTTCATTAGTGAACTGAAGGAGGAGGTAAAGTAGATAATCTCTAAAGTCCATTCCTAAGCAATGATTCTAATATATGGGAATGATAAATCATTGACTGTTTTCAGAAGGATATATATATATATATATATATATATATATATATATATATATATATATATATATATATATATAGTGTAAATGGACATTTTTTCCCTTTTCTTTTTCTTTTTTTTATTAATTTTATAATTATAACATTTTTTGACAGTACATATGCATAGGTAATAATTTTTTTACAACATTATTCCTTGTACTCCCTTCTGTTCTGAGTTTTTCCCCTCCTTCCCTCCACCCCCTTCCCTAGATGGGAGGAATCTGGGAAGAAAAACAAACAAAAAAAATGCTAACAGTTTACACCATTTCCCAGTGTTCCTTTTCTGGGTGTAGCTGATTCTGTCCATCATTGATAGATTGGAATTGGATTAGCTCTTCTCTATGTTGAAGATTTCCACTTCCATCAGCATACATCCTCGTACAGTATCATTGTTGAAGTGTATAATGATCCCCTAGTTCTGCTCGTTTCACTCAGCATCAATTGATATAAGTCTCTCCAAGCCTCTCTGTATTCCTCCTATTGGTCATTTCTTACAGAACAATAATATTCTATTATATTCATGTACCACAATTTACCCAACCATTCTCCAACTGATGGACATCCTTTCATTTTCCAGTTTCTAACCACTACAAAAAGGGCTGCCACAAACATTTTGGCACATACAGATAATGGACATTTATTTAATAGACAAATAGGAATCAAGAGACAAACACTCTCCCCACTCATTTCTCTAACTACAACTTCCTGCATGTTCAGCAGTGTTAGGTAGTAAATTCTCTCCATTTGCTCCCTGTACCCTGGCCCAACGAGAGGGAGGAACAGAAGTAAGAATCTCAGCAGTCCCTCCTTTCTGCTGTCCCTGAGCTGCTCCATCAGCATGCTACAGCAACCTGGGATCTGCACCAGTTCTGCTTAGTAACCCCACTCCTGATGGGAACTTTTTTATAACCCCATAACCCTAACTTATACACCCATATTGCTTAAAGAAAGGCTCACAGAATGTTTTCTCTTACAACAATCTCATAAAAGAGGTAGTGAAAGTATTGTAGTCTTCATTCTATAAATGAGAAAACCAGGACTCACCCCTGGAAAGAATTTCATTGACCATCCAATCTAACTCTCCCATTTTATAGATGAGAAGGCTGAAGTCCCAAGAGGACAGATTACTTTCTTGAAGTCCCATAAGTAGTCATTGACCATCCAATTTAACTCTCCCAATTTATAGATGAGGAGGCTGAGATCCTGAAAGGACAGATTACTTTTTTTGAAGTCCCATAAATAGTCATTGACCATCCAATCTTACTCTTCCATTTTATAGATGAGGAGGCTGAGATCCTGAAAGGACAGATTGCTTTTTTGAAGTCCCTTAAGTAGTCATTGGGGAAACTAGATGACAGACTGGATAGAGGATCAGACCTGGAGTCAGGAGGACTCATTTTCATGAGTTCAAATATGTCCTCAGACACTTGCTGTGTAATTAATTGTGTTTGCCTCAGTTTCTTCATCTGTAAAATGAGCCAGAAAAAAAATAGCAAAGTTCTCCAGTACCTTTGCCAAGAAAACCCAAAATTCAATCAAGAAGAGTCCAAAATAACTAAACAAGAACAAAATAGTATTTAGCTGGATTTGTATTAGAGT